>NC_066583.1:506623819-506923819 GCF_024323335.1 Lathyrus oleraceus | reverse complement strand
TTTGACAAGATCTTCGGTCTTGTGCCTACGTACCAACATAAAAATGAGGGATCAAAACCTCGTAGTTCGTGATACAAATTTCAAAGTGGATGCATTGTTTTTTAACAAAAATTAAGTTTGAAAGGCACAAAGGCCTGAAAGTGGTTTGAATGAGTTAGTTCATTTTGGCTTTTTGAATATTTAAGTCAAGTATAGTTAGGTCTATTTACAAGTTTGATTTAAGAAAAGAGGTTTGAAAATGCAATGGCATAAGGCCAAAGTTTCTATCTTTTTTTGCAAAAGTGGTCTAAGTTTAGAACAAAAGTGGTTCACATAAAGAAGATTTTGAAAAATGGAGGGAGAGATTTTGAAATTAAAGAAATGGGGAGAAGATGAAGAGACTATCCTATGTATAAACTTTAAAAGTTTAGAGTTGAAAAGATCTGACCAAATGGGTAGCAATCTAATAGACAAGAATGTCAATAGAAACCCATAATTCCCTTGGACTTTTAGAATCAAGCAACACACAAATGCACAATTATATTATCTTGAGGATCAAGGCATCAAATAAAGATGGCCACATCCAAGCTTATCCATTCCATGATCTTCTCCAAAATAGCCCATGTAACAGATGAATTCCACAAGTCACAGGTTCATAATAACAGCTTCACAATGATCATGTTGCAGATGAGCTTAGAGATGTCTTCAAAGATGCATCAGATGAATTTCAAATTGCAAGCACTTGGTTCTCAACAAATTGGCATTGGCCAAGTCCTTTAGCTTAGGAAGGTTGCCTAGATTCTAAGTCCATTTGTCCAAGATCAAGCCAACAGTCCACTCAAAAGTTTTTTAGGGTTTTTGTTGTTATTATGTATATTAATGGTCAAAGACCACACAAACAAGCAAAGTATACACAAGTAAAATATATCACACAATATGGTCCAAATGGACAAAGTGAAAATTGCATTAACATAAACAATTATAATGATATGAACAATGGCAAATGAAATAGAATGCTAAAAGTAAATTGCATAAAAGTAAAGGCTTGAAATTAAAAGTTAGTAGTTAATTGGTTAGAAGTTAGTATTGTTTTGCTTTTGCTTTTCTATTTTTAAGACATTCTTTGGAGAACACTCAACCCACTTATCACAAGCATGAATCCTTGAGCCAAAACATCTTCCAAAGGAAGAAAAGAAGGCCAAGTTTCCACACAATACCATGAAAGAGTGGAGACTTACAATCTCACTAACTTGAATGCTTATGCCTTTTATGTCACAAATTTAGCGCTATGTTAAGCAATCGTAATTGGACTTATGTAGAAGGCACAACTATTTGAGGCCGGGCAATAGAATTTTGGTGTTAATGCATGTTAAAGACATAGTATAATGGACTATGCTCATGAAACATACCACACATAAAAAGAATATGCAAAAGGTGTGGCCTAATCTCATCCATACTCATGTCAATTTTTCAATCAACTAGCATTAGGACTTTGAGATGTCATAGGCCAAATGGAATGAATGAAGAAAGGGAATAAGATGAAGTGGGAGGGGAATGGATCAAAACACAAATTGATCAAAGGAGGACTTTTACCAAATTAATATCATCCATTCATTTTGGGAGATGGAATGTACATTCCATCAATCCCCTAAATCCAATGATATTAATTTGACAAAGTCAAATCAACCTTGACCAAGGCCCAACAACAAGAGTTAAACATAAACAAGTCATCACAATTAGTCAACAAATTTATTTGGCATTTATTCAAATTAAAAATACTAAAATAGTGCATTTAAATTAAATATGGTTTCTCCAATTCCTAAAATCTCATTAAAACACCAAAGAAATGGCCATGAGATTTATCATAGGTCAAACAAGGTCAAAGGACCTTGGAGAAAATTTTTCATAATTTTTGGACATTTAAAAATATTTTTAAACAATTAAAAACAAATGTAAAATCAACTAATTCATGAAAAATATTAATAATGATCCAAAAAATAATTTTAATTCAGAATATGAAAGAGAAAAATATTTGATTTTTTTTGGTGAAAGTCCCATATTTTTTTGGATCAATATTGAATTTAATATGAATTATTGAAAATAATGCAATTAAAATGAAAATTAAAATATCAGAAAAAAAAGTGGACCACTTGATCTCCCTCATTAATTGAGGTGGCAGATCAAGTGGCCAGAAACACGCGTTCCACTGTGCACATGAGTCAGCGCGCCATAGGCATGATATTCAAAAGGAACGATCGTGATTAAAACAAATTACATGGATCCTGTGGCTGTGAGACATGTCAACGCCTGGCCGGAGCTGTAGCTCCGGTCTTCTTCTCCGGTGGACCTCACCGGACTGGTCCACCATAAACCATCACCAGAATTAAAAACAAGGACATGATTTCAAAGTAAAAATGGCACTGAGCTCGAATTTGGCCTCAATTCACTCTAACTCCAAGTATATTGAGAGATACATGGAGTTGAAATTTGAGGTACATGAACTGAGTTGCTTTGATTTGGCCTCAAAGCAACTCAATCTTCTTGCCTATATTGGTAGGACTTCAGACAACCAAAGAATCAATAGAATTGAGCAAGAATTTGAGAGAATCGAAGAGATCAAAATTTCTGGAAAATACCTTCAATGGAGGTCCGGATTCAACTGATCTTGATCTTCCTCGTGCTTGATCTCACTCCAAATGCTTGCAGAAGGAGGATTGAATGCTTAAAAGGCTGTGGATTCTTGGAGATATGAATTTCAAAACAGTGGAAATTCAACCTCAAATTCAAATGAATTTCTCAAGCTTATCCTTTGCAATGTGAG
This sequence comes from Lathyrus oleraceus, assembly GCF_024323335.1. Classification (NCBI taxonomy): domain Eukaryota; kingdom Viridiplantae; phylum Streptophyta; class Magnoliopsida; order Fabales; family Fabaceae; genus Lathyrus; species Lathyrus oleraceus. The sequence continues at coordinate 506,921,019 of NC_066583.1, read as the reverse complement.
GGTTAGAGATGAGGGATCAAAGCTAGCGCGAATGTGTGTTCATTGCTGAGCATATGAGGCTCTATTTACAGCTGAAACCATTGATATTTGCACACTTGAAATCACTTTCCAAATTTGGTCATTGATGATGCATGGGTGCATGGGCACACATAGGCCCATAAAATCATTTCCATAAGTCCACAAATGAATGTTAGATAGTCTGAATTCAGCTTGGATTGCAAGGCAAGTGTGCATTTGGATTTGAAGTTTGATCTTTGCCAAATAATGATACCATGTTCATGCCATGCGTAGCCTATGCATTCCTTCTCCAAAATGAATGAATTTGAGCTCTTTGGAAAGGTAAGATCAAGAGGAACAACTTTCATGTTCAACACTTTTCCATTTGGAGTTTGTAACTTGGAGAAATTTGAGGTGGAAGTTTGGAAATTTTTGACATATCAAAATTTTTCTAAGTGTCAAGCCATATGTCTCAACATTCCACCTTGCTTAACTTTTTATATGAGCTTCAAATGAGAAAAGTGTCTTCATCAAAGTTGTATCTATCTCAAAGACCTTAAAAATGGTCACCAATTTCATGTCATTTGGATTTGAAATGATAGAGTTATGCATTTTTGAAGTTTGGAAAAATCACTTGATCAATGGTATAGGTCAAAAGTGACCTATAATGTAACCTCATATCACATGCTCAAAAAAGTTGTATTAGCTCCCACTCCAAACATCAAATTGAAGTAGACATATTTAATTTGATTGTGAAACTTTTAAATATTTCATCTCATACAAATTGAGCAAGTTATAGCCTTGGGAAGTTGACTTTCAAATTAGGGTTTAGACAAAATGACCTATAATATTTCAACAAAGAAAATGATTTTCCAAGCAAAACTAGCTCCAAGTCTCAACATGAAAGTTGTTTGGAATGTAATTTAGAGTAAGTTTGCTCTTAGAATCATTTTCATATGGTGAAAATTGTAGGAGATAGGGTCTAGGGAGACCCAATTTTGATCAGATGAATCCATCTGGCCAACTGTAAGACCCCAATTTTGACCCTAAGATCCCTCATGCATCATAAGCATTAACATTGGGACTATGCCTTGGCATCCTCCTTACCCCTCTTCATTTGGTTTGTTTTGGGAGAGATCACCAAACACTTTATGATTATATCATACTTGTATATTATCACTTTACTAACTAAAATACCAAAAATATGTCTTTGTGTCTATTTAACTCTTTTGTAGGTAGGGGCATGATCTCATTGATTCATTGATCACATCTAGGGTTTGAGACCTTCATGAACAAAGAGCACAATCAAGGATCAACTCAAGAATGGTTATGGGCATCATATATGAGTCCCAATTGCTTCTACAAGTTATATTGATCAAGTTTTCTTCAAGAGTTTGAGGGTGATTTGCCTTGGAAACCCTAGTTTGACTGGGTATCTTGAGTAACTTCTCCACTAAGCTATCTCACCAATTGATCAAATTTCTCAAGGGACACTTCAAAACTTATCATCTTATGCATATATCATCTACCATGAGCCAATAAAGTCAAGATAATTGGAAGTTAGCAAGTTGGTTGATGGTGGTTGGTGTCGCATATGCAAAAAACAACCGGCGGGAAAAAACACAGAGCCGCCACAATGCATTATTTATCCCAAAGGAGGGAAAGGAAACGCTCGAAGTAAACCTGGAAAAAGGAAAGGAATGGTCTTACGACTAGAGATGCAAGGCACGAGAGTCGGTTACGCAAGGGGAAGGTATTAGCACCCCTCACGTCCGTCGTACTCGACGGGATCCACGCTCAAAAGAATAGAATAAGGTTGCTGATAAACTGCTCAAAAAATGCACACACACTGGAATAATAAAACAGGTTAAGGAAGACGGAGGAAGGGGACTCGGCAGGATGTCGCATCCTGGGCCTACGTAGTTTGTCAGACACAAACATCAGAGTCGACGTAGTTCGGGGAAATGGGAAACGGGCTTGCTAGGATATCGCATCCTATGCCTACGTATCTCATCTGGAATGAGAATCAGAGCTACCGTAGTTCGGCTAACGCACGCCGAAACAAAACACTGAAAGGAGACGCTGAGACGTCAAACGAAAGAACACAACAAGGAAATAGAAAGCCAATAGCTGGACTTACTTCTAACTCCTCAAAACAAACAAACAAGGAAACCGAATGCCAATCAATGGGCTTACATCAGACTCCGAACAAAAGCAAACAAGGAAACAGATAGCCAATCAATGGTCTTACATCTGACTCCACAAACAAACAAACAAACAGGAAACAGACTGCCAATGGCTGGTCTTACATCCAACTCCAAACACATAAACAGTTAACAAATTGACAAGCTAATAGGGAGTCTGGTACTCGAGCCTAATAGCTGTCACACGCATAAAGGAGACGCTGAGACGTCAAACAAAACACACACAAAAAAGAAAAAGGTTGCCCGGAGAGATCTCGCACGATCTCCTGCCTACGTACCTCATCTGGTATGAGGATCAGGGCGACGTAGTTCCCCTTAACAGGGGAGAAACTTTCTCCTAACCAGAGACCGGGGAATAACAAACTAAAAGGGAGACTGACTCGAGCCTAATAGTTGTCATGCAATCCACAATAGCCCTAGGTTGAGGTATCTAAACAGAACCTAACTCGCACAGGAAGCAAGTCAAATAAACAGCAAATCAACATGTATGAAAAGCAAACACACAAGCAATCATCACACTCTATATACAAACAAGAGGCTCCGACAAAATGGTTGGGCTTTAGTCAAGGGGTCATATCAACCTCGACAAACAAGCCAAAAATATAGGGGTATGCTGAAGCTCTTAACCACTAGCATTGAGAGTTATGGTGAAGCTGATGAAAGGTAATGAGGATAAGACCTCATAGCTCTTAACCCGGGCCTGGGTGAGCTTCAATCAATGAAAACGTGGGGGTCCAGAATTTGGGACCCTATTCCACTTGACTGACTCTATACAAGATCTTGGGTTAGGTTCAAGAGCATCAACACGTAGTGCGAGCATAATGAACGACTCAACGATTAAGAGGGGACTGACTACTAGTCCCTTCTATCTGTCAATTGCCTCTTCACTTAGGAGGACTTGAAGTACATGGCACAAATATAAACAAACACAGTCATTGCCTCTTAAGGAGGACTTCAGCCAAATGCCTGCCAAAAGAAACGACAGGACTTCCAGACTACATGGAGTTAGAGGATGATTACCTAGGTGGTATGCCAACCACAAGCAAAGCAACTCAATCAATGAGCTAAAGCGACTAAAGTACCTGTAAAAAAAATCAAACAAGTCAATATTCACATTCAGACAAATCAAACAGACACAACAGTGGTTCCTCAATATGTACACAATACAAGTCAACAACTCAAGTGAGTTCATCACCAAGTGACCTACAACACAACAAATGTTAGTGGACAAAGCAAATTTGCATCTCAAGTCATGAGATCAACATCAATCATTAGGACTAGAAGCTTGAACCTGAAATACAAAGCTCAAAAGGTGAGTACAAACCACTAGCACCAAGACTAGGGTCAAAGGCAAAGCAAAAAGTCAAAACAGCAACAAATATTCAACATGAAGCACATTTATTCAAGTAAGAACATGTCCTAAAAAGGACCAAACTCAAATCCTAAGGCAAATCCATCTAATGGGCAAGATATGGCAAAGGCATACAATGTGACCATCAATTGGACATCAAGAATCAAAATTCCATATTAAAACAGGAATGACTCAAACAATCATGAAATTTTTTATGTGCATACAACATGTCAAACACAATCATCATGCCAAAAATTAGAATCAGAAGAGCTCAATTGACATGGCAAGGAAAATGAACAAGTATGACATCAAATTGTGCGACACACATTGTCACACCATACATTCGTGTGCCTAAAATAGAGATGAAAAATGCTAAAAATGCACAACCAAGCCTCAAAAATCAAGTAATATGTTGGGAATCAGCATACCAAATTTCAAAGCAATTAGACAATGTATGAGCATTTCACAAAAGAATTGGTACAACATGTCACATTTTGCATCATGTTCAAAGAAGCCAACACAATTAAAATTCTAGAAATGATAAAATCATGAAATCACAACCATAAAATAATATACACTTCAAGGAACATGTGAGAAAAATTTTGGAATTATTTGGATGCATATTCTATTTTTTATGATTTTTACAAGTTGCATGAAATAATGGAAATAAAAATGAAAAAATAATATGGAAAATGATGAAATGTGAAACAAGTTGCAATGGCTGGGAATCGAACCACGTTCACAAGAAAATAGAGGCGCATGAGAAATAAAAGTGGAAAAGTTGTAGCCAGGAATCGAAGAGAGGTTGGAGGCGCTGGACAAAACGCAACGCATTACTAACTGAGTTGGCATGCCAACTCACGGTCAAAGCAAGCGTGGATCGGGTCAAAAGGATGAGAGCCAACGATTTGGCCAACAGGCGCATGCGTGGCGCCACCTAGGATCAAACCCTAGGCACTTTTTCAGACGGCGGCGGGAGCGGTGGTTTCCACCGTCTTCTTCGTGGAGACGGTGGCGCTACAGTGGCCACATATATTTTTTTTTTGCAGAATTTTACATGGCATACATCAATGGACTCGTCTCAACACAAGGAACACGGATCTATCATTTGCTAAGCCTATAACTCCATGTATAATGCAAATCGAAGCAAAACATAATGCATAACCAAATGTTCAGATCCACATATATCACTCAATATTCATCCAAATTTAAATCTAAACACATCAGAATTCTCAGCATGAAAAGCTCTACACAATTATGGCAATGGATTAAAGAATTAAGAGATTCAAAATCCTAACCTCTTGAAGAGCAGTCAATGGAAACAGCGTGTTCAAGGCCTCAAAAGTGTGTAGATCTTCTCCTTTGCTCTTGTTATGAAGCTTGATGTAGAAATGGATGCTTGCCACGACCTAGATCTTGCTTAATTTGGAACTTCCATCTTCATGTTCTTGAGCTTGATGTGTATGAATCTTCACCAATTTCTTCAAACCAGAGATCAAATCCTACTCAATGATGCATGCTGAACCAGAATATGCAGAGAAATTGATGCCTTGTGTGAAGAAATTTTGAATTTCAATGAGAGAGAATTTTGGAGGGAAAAGCAAATCTAGATCTAGAACTTGTGTAAACTGAAAATTCTGTTATGATTTAGGTTTTATATGGTCTCTTAATCACATCCAAATCAAAATTAGGCATGAGTTAATTAGGATTAGTGAAAATGAGGTGCATGACCAAAATTGGAAAATGTGAGGTGCATGGCAAAATTTGGACGTGAACAGTAGCATGTGGAGGTGCAAAATCACTTAAAACCCTTTCATGAACATAAATGGGTTGGAATTAAACATGTATGATGCACCAAATTTAAATTCTCCATTTTCCCTCCAAAATGAACATGCATGGGCAAATGATCATATGAGTAAATTTCATGCAATGCCATGTTGGATTTGGAAAATATAGGTCAAAAGAAGCAATATGCAACAAGAGTGGCTCATTTTGGAGTTTTGAAACAAAAGTTATGGCATTTTGAAGTTCCATGCACCCTTGGCAATCATTTAATCATAACTCCTCAACCATTCATCAGATGCTCATGATCTTGGACTTTTTGGAAAGAGGAGAGAAAGATCTTCAACTTTCATGTTGACCAAAAATTCATTTGAAGCTTCTTTGATGTTGGAAAGTCCAGTTGAATATGGTCCAAAAACTTGCCATTTTTGGAAACTTGAAATTACAGGTCACTTTCCATTTTTGGCAACTTTTGCACTGACCTCAAAATCTTCAAGATAGATGTTTGGCATGATGAATGAATCTCTTTTGAACATGAATGAAGTGTTGAAACTCATTTCTCCACCTCCTAGCCCTCAGTTCTTGCACAGTTGACTTTCTATGGTCCTTAGATGACCTTGACATGCTCTGATCAGCTTGAGCCTTAACCACTTGGGGAATTGGCTCAGAAATGAACCCCTAGCTCCAATAAGCTCTTCCACATAACCATGTGATCTCCATCTCAATAGAATACTTCTTCTCCTTGAAAATCCCTGGTTGAAAGAATGCCATTGATTAGGGTTGACCATAGGTCAAAACCCTAATCCAAAGGAACTTGAGCATGAATTCTGAAATCTTTGAGGATGACATAACCATGATGATGGTGATGTACCCTTGCAAACAAGATAATGCTCAACATCCTTTAAGAACCAAGAAAACCCTAATGGAAACACAAACCCTCAGATGGTTGATCATCAATCCATGGAAACCCTCAGGCTTGAACCATATACCACTTCTCCATCTCTGACAAGACATTAGAGGATGACTTGTTCATTGTTTCCACATGAAATTAAATATGCAAATGCCTAATGTCCTAAAACATGAAATGCAATATGCTAAACTAGTCCCAAGAAGAGGAGGGCAAATTCTGAGGTGTTACGGTTGGCCAGATGAATTCATCTGATCAAAACTGGGTCTCCCTAGACCCTATCTCCTACAATTTTCACCATATGAAAATGATTCCAAGAGAAACCTTACTCTAAATGAAATTATAAACAACTTTCATGTTGAGACCTAGAGCTAGTTTTTCTTGGAAAATCAGTTTCTATGTTGAAACAATTATAGGTCATTTTGTCTAAACCCTAATTTGAAAGTCAACTTCCCAAGGCCATAACTTGCTCAATTTTTATGATATGAAAGATTTCCAAGTTGCACAATCAAGTTCAACGTGTCTAATTCAACTTTGATGTTTGGAGTAGGAGCAAATTCAACTTCTTTGAACATGTTATATGAGGCTACATTATATGTCACTTTTGACCTTTACCATTGATCAAGTGATTTTGCCAAACTTCAAAAATGCATAACTCTATCATTTCAAATCCAAATGACATGAAATTGGTGACCATTTTTAAGGTATTTTAGATAGCTACAACTTTTATGAAGACACTTTTCTCATTTGAAGCTCCCATAAAAAGTTAAGTAAGGTGGAATATTGAGACATATGGCTTGACACTAAGAAAAATTTTGATATGTCAAATTTTTCCAAACTTCCACCTCAAATATCTCCAAGTTCCAAGCTCCAAATGAAAAAGTGTTCAACATCAAACTTGTTCCTCTTGATCTCACCTTTCTAAAGAGCCAAATTTATGCATTTTGGATGAGAAATGCATAGGCTGCGCATGGCTTAAACAGGCTGGTATCAAGTGGCATGGATCAAACTTCAAATGACAATGCTCAATTGCCTTGCAATCCAATCCATCTCCAATGCATCTGAACTTCATTTTGGACTGTCAAACAATTATTTCATGGGCCTAAGCGCCCATGCACCATGCTTGCATCATTTTGCCAAAATTGGAAAGTTGAGAGAGTGTGCAAATATCATTTGAATTCTCTATAAATTGAAGCCCTCATGCTCAAAATTAACACACACCTTGCACCAACTTTGAATCCCCACAAAAAACCCTTCATACTAAGAGGATAAACCTGAAAAATTTAGTTGAATTTGAGCTTGAATCTCCACTGTTTTGGAATTCAATTCTCCAGGAGTCCATTGATTCTAAGCCATTCCATTCCTCTTCTGCAAGCAATTGAAGTGAAGCAAAGCACGATTCAGATCAAGATCTAGCAAGCTCAGACCTCCATTGAAGGTAATTTGCAGAAAATTTGATCTCTTCGATTCTCCTTGTTTCTTGTTCAATTCTCTTGGTTATTGTGTTGGCTGAAGTCCTACCAATGTAGGCAAGGTATTTGAGTTGTTTTGAGGTCAAATCGAAGCAACTCAGATCATGAACCTCATTTTTCAATTCCACATATCTCTCAATATAGTTGGAATTGGAGAAAATGGAGGTGATATTCGTGCTCAGTGATGTTTTTTCTTTAAAATCATGTCCCTGTTTGAAATTTTGGTGATGGTTCATGATGACCAGTCCGGCGAAGCTCGTCGGAGAAGACAACCGGAGCTCTGGCTCCGGTGATGAGTTGTCTTTGGTCTAAACCGTGTGATCCATTTCTCATGTTATAATCTCAGTCCTTCCTTTTGATTAACATGTTTGCAGCGCAGTTAACTCACGTGTTGGTGGAACGCGCGCTGTGGATCATCAGACCTGCCACCTCAATTAATGAGGGAGATATGATGGTCCACATATTTTAGCAATTTTCTGATTTTATTTTAATTCCATTTTCTTCAATAATTCATATTAAATTTAATATTGATCCAAAAAATATGGGACTTTCACCAAAAATTTCCAAATATTTTTCTCTTTCATATTCTGAATTAAAAATATTTTTTGGATCATTAATAATATTTTTCATGAATTAATTGATTTTTCATTTGTTTTTAATTGTTTAAAAATATTTTTAAGTGTCCAAAAATTATGAAATTTTTTATCCAAGGTCCTTTGACCTTGTTTGACCTATGATAAATCACATGGCCATTTATTTGGTGTTTTGATGTGATTTTAGGATTTGGACAAAACATATTTGAATTTAATGCATTATTTTAACTTTTTTAATTGAATAAATGCCATTTTAATTATGTTAACCATTTGTATTGACTTATTTGAGTTTCTCATTTGTTGTTGGGTCTTGGTCAAGGTTGATTTGACTTTGTCAAGTTAATATTATTGGATTTAGGGGATTGATGGAATATACATTCCATCTCCCAAAATGAATGAATAATATTAATTTGGTAAAAGCCCTCCTTTGACCAATTTGTGATCTCATTCATCCCTTTCCCTCTTCAACTAATTCCTCTTCTTCTTCCATTCATTTCCATTGGCCAATGACATCTCAAAATCCTAATGCTAGTTGATTGAAAGATTAACATGAGTATGGATGAGATTAGGCCACACTCTTTTGCATATTTTTGTGTGTGGTAGGTTTAATGAGCATAGTTCTTAATACTATGTCTCCAACATGCATTAACACCAAAAGTTTATTGTCCGACCTCAAATAGTTGTGACTTCTACATAAGTCCAATTATGATTGCTTAACATAGCGCTAAATTTGTTACATAAAAGGCATAAGCATTCTAGTTAGTGCGATTGTAAGTCTCCCCTCTTCCATGGTATTGTGTGGAAACTTGGTCTTCTTTCCTTCCTTTGGAAGATGTTTTGGTTCAAGGATCCATGCTTGTGGCAAGTGGGTTGAGTGTTCTCCAAAGAATGTCTTGAAATAAAAAAAAAGCAAAACAAAACTAACTATTGACTTACTAACCTATTAACTTTTACTTTCAAGCTTTTACTTTTAATGCAATTTACTTTTATTGTTCTATTATCATTTGTCATTTTACATATCATTCTAATTGTTTATGTTTATGCAATTTTCACTTTGTCCACTTGGACCATATTGTGTGATATACTTTGTTGCTTTGTTTGTTTGATTGGTCTTTGACCATTAATGCACATAACAATAACAAAAACCCTAAAAGACATTTGAGTGGACTGTTGTTTGATCTCCCCCAATTGGACTTAGAACTTAGGCAAGATTCCTTTGCTAATGGACTTGACCAATGCCAATTTGTTGAAGAATCAAGAACTCGTAAGTTTGAATTCATCTGATACATCATTCAAGATCCCTCCAAATTCATCTGCAACATTGATCATTATTAAGCTGTCATGTTGAACCTGTGACTTGTGGAATTCATCTGTTGCATGGGCTATTTTGAAGAAGATTTTTGAAGTGGATAAGCTTGGATGAGCCCATCTTTATTTGATGCCTTTGCTCTTCAAGATTGATATAATTGTGCATTTGTGTGTTGCTTGATTCTAAAAAAATCCAAGGGAATTCTGGGTTTCTATTAACATACTTGTCTATTGGATTGCTCCCATTTGGTCAGATCTTTTCAACTTTAAACTTATAAATTTTGTACATAGAGTAGTCTCTTCATCTTCTCCCCATTTCTTTAATTTCAAAATCTCTCCCTCCATTTTCAAAATCTTATTTGTGTGAACTTTTTTGTTTTGTTCTAAACTTAGACCACTTTTACAAAAAGATAGAAACTTTGGCCTTATGCCATTGCATTTTCAAACTTCTTTTCTTAAATCAAATTTGTAAATAAACTTAACTATACTTGACCTAAACTTTCAAAAAGCCAAAAAGAACTAACTCATTCAAACCATTTTTAGGCCTTTGTGCTTTTCAAACTTAATTTTTGTTAAAAGCAATGCACTCACTTTGAAACTTCTAGCACGAACTACGAGGTTTTGATCCCTCATTTATATGTTGGTACATAGGCATAAGACCGAAGGTCTTGTCAAACACAAAAATATAATTAATAGATTATTTTCTCATCCCCCCATTCTATTTGATTGTAAACATCACTTTATACCAAGTACATATGCACACAAAAAGGGCTCCCTAGAAGTACCTATGACACTTTGGGTGCTAACACCTTCCCTCCGTGTAACCAATCCCCTAACCTGAGATCTCTGACTTTTATTAGTTTTTATTTGAAAACTTCTTATTATTTGGGTTTTGTTCATACTTTTTCCCTTTTCCCTTGGAAACAATAAAAGCGCGGTGGCGACTCTTGTTAATTGATCTTTAGCTTGTCAATAGCTTAATGATCATGAATTTCTCGCTACAGAAATTAAGTGGCAACTCTGCTGGGGAGTAGTCTCCAGTGGGTTTAGCCTACTTTTTGTGTGAATATATTTATATATATGTGATGTTTGTATATATGTATGTGTGATATAATCTGCTTGTTGTGCTTGGTGATCTCTGAGTGGTGAGATAAGTTCTAACCCGAACTTGAGTGCAATTAAGATAGGAGGATGGTATAGTCATGTTCGATTTGCGTGGAGTAGTCCTTAACAAGTTGGATTGAGACCCATCTACTCAGTGAAGACCCCTTTGGATTAAGGATTGTCACACAAGTATTTGTGGTTAGGCATGACAATTTCTAATTGGGTCTGAGAAGCTGAGGACCTTAGAATACCTAACCCATCTTGGCCTATTTAGGACGTAGTGCGGGAAATGTTCAAGTGTAGACTTGATAACACTTGTTACACGATACTACACTCAGACGAGTTTCTCTTGAGAATATTATGGGTCGATGAGTCAGTCATCTTAACCTATAATATCTGATAGATGGAATTAAGACTCTGAGAACTTTTTTTTAGAACATGATCTATAGGTTTTTATCCTTAGTTGACTCCTTTGGGATAGTTCTTACCCAGACTTCATACTCGTGACTTGAAACAAACCCTTGATTCTTGGTTGATCCAATCAAGTCTTGTCAATATCAATGGAACTTGGGTGTTGATAAGGTGTAAACCATAATCCACCAAAATGGATGATTGATCTTGACAATGACTTGATTCATCCCTTGACCTTTATTTGCCTTGTGTGTGATTCCTTATTTGTGATTGTTGCATTCATGCATTCATGCGCATCATAACATTCATCACACAAAATTTCAAGGAACTAAGGTATCATTTGCAAATATTTTCAGACCATGGATTGTGGACGAAGAAACACTAAGAAGTACAGTTTCAGATGTCCCGACTTGAAAGAGTTAAGGAAGCTAGCATCTTTTGTATTAGATCCCTTGGACTTCAAACAACGTCATGGGAAGCTTCTGTCCATTTTGTCTGCTGATGTAGTGGAAGGACTCTTGAGTGTATTGGTGCAGTTCTATGATCCTCTCTACCATTGTTTCACTTTCCCAGATTTTCAGCTTGTGCCTGCCTTGGAGGAGTATTCTCATCTTTTGGGGATACCTGTTTCTAGTAGAGTTCCCTTTAGTGGATTGAAGGAGATTCCCCGATCTAGTATTATTGCTGAAGCTCTTCACTTGAAGAATTCTGAGATAAAGGCTCATTGGGTGAAGAAAGGAGGATTATTTGGATTGCCATATGTTTTCCTCATCAAGGAAGCTACCACTTTTGCTCAAGCTGGTAGTATGGATGCTTTTGAAGCTATCTTTGTGTTGCTCATCTATGGATTAACTTTGTTCCCTAACATTGACGGTTTTGTTGATGTTAATGCCATTAGACTTTTCTTGATTTGGAATCCTGTGCCTACTTTGTTGGGTGATATGTATTTCTCCTTGCATCTAAGGAATTCTAAAAGTGGTGGAACTATTGTCTGTTGCATTCCTCTTCTGTACAAGTGGTTTATTTCGCACTTGCCCCAGACACCTGCTTTTATGGAGAACAAACCATGTCTAAGGTGGTCTCACAGACTTATGTCTCTCAATAATGATGATATAGTTTGGTATGATCCGTCCTTAAGCAGTTTGGAGATTATTGATAGTTGTGGTGAATTCTCTAATGTGCATCTCATTGGTACACAAGGAGGAATTAACTACAACCCTGCTTTGGCTCGTCGTCAACTTGGGTTCCCCTTGAGAGACAGGCCTAATAACACTTTGTTAGAAGGTCTTTCTATCAAGAAGGTAAAGATCCCCAACATTTGAAGCAGAAGATTGTGCATGCTTGGCATAATGTGCACAGGAAGGGAAGATCCGAGCTTGGTCCGTGCAATTGTGTAGCTTTGGAAGCTTACATTCTTTGGGTGAAGAAGAGAGATATGGAGTTGAAGATGCCTTATCCTTGCGAAAGACCTATGTCTATGGTTGCGGTTGAGCCATTAACTCTCCCTAACCAAGACGTAGAGGAGTTGGAAGACGCGCTCATCAAGATGAAGCAAGAGAAGGATATGTTGGAAGAGTGTTTCCATGCTTTGAGCAAGAAGCATGAAGAGTTTCTATTGGAGTCTAAGGACAAAGATGCACTGATTGAGCTACTTGAAGACCGAGTGACGAAGAGACAGAGAGAGCCAGAGGTATCATCTTCTAGCATGCCTCAGCCTTTCGTTGCTTGGAAGAAGATTGTTGACCAAGTTGTCCTCGAGAAGACTCAGATGAAGGCTTCTTTTGAGACCGAGATTCATCGCATTCGAAGGAAGTACGCGCCTTCAGCCAGATCTTCTGATACTGTTGTTAGGGATCCTTAGGATGATTAGTCTCCTTTTCTCTTGTATCTTTTTTTATTTTGGTTTCTGAAATTGTACTCAGTGTAATCCTTCCAATTTATATAAATAAAAATAGATTTTTGGTCATATCAAATTGTTGCAATTGCTATTTAAATATATATATTTGCAAATGATATAGTAAGTTCCTTGAAAATAAAAATAATCAAGCATTGCATTTCATGCATCATTTGCATAAACAGGTTTTTGCCAGGTGTCTGATTGGTGTTCTTCTGTGCTTTAGCCAAGCTGACTCACCGGTACAACACTCGAGCCAATCATTCGAAGATCATGGAACACCTTGAGCAAGAGAACCGAGACTTGAAAGAGATTGCCCGGCTGACTGCCATGATGGAGTCAGTTCTTGCTGCCCAGAGCCAAGCTTCTCCAACTCCTACAACGCCTCCCGTGAGGACTATCATCTCTGAAGTGGTTACCTCTACTGTGCCTGCTGCCACCGCCCACTTTGCTCCGAATCTGCCTGCTGGATTCCCTTGGGGAATGCCACCTAATTTTGTGCCAGAGGGTTTCGCTCCCACTTTTGCTTCCATGCCTCCATCTAGCCCGGTCATGTCTGTGCCACCTCCCGTTGTGCACACTTTGCCGCGTGTAGAAGACACCATCTATCACTCCGAGCCATCTGAGGGCCCGAACGTCTATGAGAAGATGGATGAGATGAAAGACCAATTCCTTGAGCTGCGCAAGGAACTGAAAACGCTGAGAGGCAAAGATCTGTTTGGGAAGAGTGCTATTGAACTGTGCTTAGTGCCCAACGTGAAAATCCCTGTGAAATTCAAAGTGCCTGACTTTGAGAAGTATAAGGAAAACTCATGCCCACTTAGTCATCTTGTGATGTATGCCCGCAAGATGTCAACCCAGACAGATAATGATCAACTACTGATTCACTATTTCTAGAATAGCCTGATAGGTGTTGCGCTCCATTGGTATATGGGGCTAGATAGTGCAAGCATCCGCACTTTCAATGATTTAGGAGAGGCTTTCGTGAAACAGTACAAGTACAACGTGGACATGGCACCAGCTAGGGACCAGCTGAGGTCCATGTCTTAGAAAGATAAGGAGACATTCAAAGAGTATGCCCAGTGTTGGAGGGAGTTGGCTGCCCAGATCACTCCTTCTTTGGAGGAGAAGGAGATGAAGAAAATCTTTCTGAAAACCCTGAGTTCATTTTACTATGAACGCATGATCGCCAGTGCCCCCAGTGACTTTACCGAAATGGTAAATATGGGGATGATACTTGAGGAAGGGGTCCGTGAAGGACGATTGTCGAAAGAGGAGGCGTCAACTAATAAGAAATATGAGAGCAATTTTAGTAAGAGGAAGGATAACGAGACCAACGCATTAATCAGTGGGAGGCAGAGGAGGTCTCAAACTAGAAGAAATTTACCACCCCGTCAACACCATCATCATCAAGTATCATCTGTCATTTCAATATTCTCCAACCAGCAAACAACAACAATTCAACAACAACAACAACATCAATATCAAAATCAACGTCAACAACAACCGCAACAAAGAACAAACACCTACAACAACAACAATTCCAACAACAATCATCACCAGCAACAAAATTTTGAGAGGAAGAAGGTCTCTTTCGACCCTATTCCTATGTCATATGCCGAACTGTACCCATCTTTAGTCCTCAAGAATTTGATTCAACCGAGGAATCCACCACAGATACCAGAACCACTTCCTTGGTGGTATAAACCTGAACTTCGCTGTGCTTTTCACCAGGGTGCGCCTGGGCACGATATTGAGAACTGTTATCCGCTGAAGTATGAGGTGCAAAAGCTTATGAAGAGTGGCATGGTGTCTTTTGAAGACCGCGTGCCTAATGTGAAAGTTAACCCTTTGCTCGCTCATGGGAGTACCTCAGTGAACATGGTGGACGGTTGTCCTGGTGAGTACAAAGTTTTTTATGTGCGTTTTATCCGTGGATCCTTGGTGCAGATACATAAGGACATTTGTATGGTGAGTGACTGTGAACATGATCACGAAGGTTGTGATATTTGTAGCGTGAACCCAAGAGGGTGTGTTATTGTGAAAAGGGACATCCAACGCTTGATGGATGAAGGCATGATCCAGATTTGTCAATCCTGTCATGAAGATGACGATGTTAATGTCATTGTTCCCGTTTTCAAGCAACCAGAGAGGTTGGTGATCCAGTACGACAGCAGCAAGAACGTCAGCAATAGATCAGTTTCGCCGTTGATAATACGGTTGGTGGGCCCAGCCCCATATGCATCTGATAAAGCTGTACCGTATCAATACAATGCTACGACGGTATAGAATGGTCAAGAGGTCCCGTTGCCTACGACCAGTTCAGTAGTAAGCATTGCAGATGTGACGAAGGTGATCCGCAGTGGTCGAGTTTTTGGACCAGTTGTCCCTGAGAATAAGGAAGAATTGATTGTTGGTAAGAAGGCGGAGGTGCCTAGTGTAGATCCTGTTGGTTGTTCAAGAGATAAGTCTGGTGAATCCAGCAATTTGAAAGCCAATAGTGAGGATGATGAGGTACTCCTACTGATCAAAAGGAGTGAATTCAATATGGTTGAGCAGCTGCTCCAGACTCCCTCAAAAATTTCCGTGTTGTCTCTGCTTTTAAATTCTGAAGCGCACAAAGAAGCACTCCAGAGAGTTCTTGAACAGGCATACGTGGAGCAAGATGTTACTGTGGCTCAATTTGATCATATTGTAGCTAACATCACTTCATGCAACAATTTGAGCTTTTGCGATGAAGAACTCCCCGAGGAGGGAAGAAATCACAATCTGGCTTTTCATATCTCGATGAATTGCAAAGAAGATGCTTTGTCAAACGTGTTAGTTGATACCGGGTCGTCACTCAATGTGCTTCCAAAATCAACATTGTCAAAGTTATCTTATCAAGGAGCTCCTATGAGGTACAATTGGGTGATTGTCAAAGCTTTTGATGGCTCTCGCAAGACTGTCATTGGAGAAGTGGACCTTCTAGTCAAGATAGGTCCGAGTGATTTTCAGATTACTTTCCAGGTAATGGATATTCACCCGACCTATAGTTATTTGTTGGGAAGGCCGTGGATTCATGAAGCAGGGGCTGTTACTTCCACTCTGCACCAGAAGCTCAAATTTGTCAAGAATGGCAAGTTGGTGATTGTGGGAGGTGAGAGAGCATTATTGGTTAGCCATCTGTCATCTTTCTCATATGTATAAGCTGGGGATGAGGTTGGGACTCTGTTCCAAGCCTTATCTATTGCTGCCGAGAAGAGAGTTGGGGCACCTATGTCCTCTCTGAAAGATGCTCAGAAGATTGTGGAAGAAGGTCATGTTGATCAGTGGGGGCGCATGGTAGAGGTCGCCGACAACAAGGGCAGAACTGGTTTGGGGTTCCAAAAGGGCTCGTCAACCGTTAGATCTGAAGAGATGCAACTCAGTTTCTGTAGCGGAGGGTTCATTCATGGGAATAAACAACACTTAGCTGCTGTGCTAGAGGACAATGAAGAGGAAGACTGCACCAACTTTGTGACGCATGGACATACATGCAACAGTTGGACTACTGTTGATATTCCCATTATTTTGCATCGATCTAAGTAATTGCTTTTATATTTTCAAAATCCTTCTCTTATGCCTAAGGGAGAAGTGAACATTGTTTGAGCATTTTAAATTGATCATCAATAAAATTAATTCTATTCATCCACATCTTTGATGTTTTGTTTTACTTTTTGCTTTATTCTGAAAATGGTAATCACAAAAAACATAAATAAACGATATAATTGTCCATCTGCATAATATTTGGTCACAAATTCACTTCTCTAAAATCAAAATATCAAATCATTATGCAGGTTGGTTCCTAACCCCGTTGAATACAATGGTCCTTCTCCTTCTCCGAATTTTGAATTTCCTGTGTTTGAAGCCGAGGAGGAAGGTGATGTAGAAGTGAGTGAGGAATTGTCTCGTCTTCTTGAGCAAGATGAGAAGATTATTCAGCCGTTTGAAGAGCAGATTGAGCTAGTCAACTTAGGTTCCGAGGATGATGTGAAGGAAGTCAAGATTGGGTCTCGACTGTGTCCAGATGCTAAGAAGGGGTTGATTGATCTTCTTCGAGAGTATTCAGATGTGTTTGCTTGGTCCTATCAAGACATGCCTGGGTTGGATTCTGAGATTGTGGAGCATAGATTGCCATTGAAGCCAGAATGCCCGCCAGTCAAGCAGAAGTTGAGAAGAACGCATCCTGATATGGCTGTGAAGATCAAAGAAGAAGTGCAGAAGTAGATTGATGTTGGTTTCCTTGTAACTGCTGAGTATCCGCAATGGGTGGCCAATATTGTGCTTGTACCGAAGAAAGATGGAAAAGTCCGCATGTGTGTCGATTATAGAGATTTGAATAAAGCCAGTCAGAAAGATGATTTCCCTCTACCACACATTGATATGTTGGTAGACAATACTTCTAAATTCAAAGTCTTTTCGTTTATGGATGGATTTTCCGGATATAATCAGATAAAGATGGCACCCGAGGATATGGAGAATACCACATTCATTACACCCTGGGGAACATTCTGTTATAGAGTGATGCCTTTCGGTCTAAAGAATGCTGGTGCAACTTACCAGAGAGCAATGACTACTCTTTTTCATGATATGATGCATAAAGAGATAGAAGTATATGTCGATGAAATGATTGCCAAGTCAATTGATGAAGGGGAACATGTTGAGCATTTGTTGAAGTTATTCCAACGTTTGAGGAAGTATAAACTCCGCTTGAATCCCAATCAGTGTACTTTTGGTGTTCGTTCTAGTAAGTTGTTGGGCTTTATTGTCAGCGAGAAGGGTATTGAAGTTGATCCTGCCAAGGTCAAAGCAATACAAGAGATGCCTGCGCCCAAAACTGAGAAGCAAGTCAGAGGTTTTCTCGGTCGCTTGAATTATATTTCCAGATTCATTTCCCACATGACTGCCACATGTGCGCCTATATTCAAGCTTCTTCGGAAAGATCAGTCTTGTGATTGGACCGAAGACTGCCAGAAAGCATTTGACAGTATCAAAGAATATCTGCTCGAGCCTCCAATCTTGTCTCCACCTGTTGAAGGAAGACCATTGATCATGTATTTGACTATGCTAGAATATAGTATGGGTTGTGTTCTTGGTCAGCAAGATGAGACTGGGAAGAAAGAATTTGCAATTTACTACCTCAGTAAGAAGTTCACCGACTGTGAGACTCGGTATTCTATGCTTGAGAAGACTTGTTGCGCATTGGCTTGGACTGCTAAGCGTCTGCGCCAATATATGTTGAATCATACCACTTGGTTGATATCCAAAATGGACCGAATCAAGTATATATTTGAGAAGCCTGTTTTAACTGGGAGAATCGCCCGTTGGCAGATTATGTTATCAGAGCATGATATTGAATACCGATCTCAGAAAGCAATCAAGGGTAGTATCTTAGCTGACCACTTAGCTCACCAACCAATTGAGGATTATCAATCAATACAATGTGATTTTCCTGATGAAGATATTTTGTACTTGAAAATGAAAGATTGTGATGAACCATTGCTTGAAGAAGGGCCAGAACCTAGTTCCCGTTGGGGCATGGTATTTGAAGGAGTTGTTAATCAATATGGAAATGGCATTTGGGCAGTGATTAATACTCCTCAAGGCACACATATACCATTTACAGCTAGATTGACTTTCAAGTATACAAACAACATGGCAGAATATGAAGCTTGCATTATGGGGCTTGAAGAGGCCATGAATCTCAGAATCAAATATTTGGAGGTCTTCGGTGATTCGACTTTAGTTGTGAATCAAATCAAAGGAGAATGGGAGACAAATCATCCCGGTTTAATACCATATAGAGATTATGCGAGGAGGATTTCAACTTTCTTTACAAAGGTTGAGTTTCATCATATCCCTCGAGATGAGAACCGGATGGCAGATGCTCTTGCAACATTGGCATCAATGATTGTAGTGAAGTGTTGGAATGAAATTCCCAATTTATCTGTGATGCGTCTTGATAGGCCAGCTCATGTGTTTGCTGTTGAAGAAATCAAAGACGAGAAGCCGTGGTATTATGACATCAAGTGTTTCCTCCAAAGTCAGATTTACCCGCCTGGGGCATCGTTGAAAGATAAGAAGACTTTGAGAAGATTAACCGGTAATTTCTACTTGAATGGTGATGTACTGTACAAGAGAAACTTCGACATGGTTTTGCTCAGATGCGTGGATAGACACGAAGCAAACTTGTTGATGACCGAAGTGCATGAAGGGTCCTTTGGTACTCATTCCAATGGACATGCAATGGCGAAGAAGATGTTGCGAGCAGGTTACTATTGGCTGACAATGGAATCTGACTGTTGCAAATTTATGAAGAAATGCCACAAGTGTCAAATTTATGCTGATAAGATTCATGTTCCTCCGACACTTTTGAATGTTATCTCTTCCCCATGGCCCTTCTCCATGTGGGGAATTGATATGATTGGGATGATTGATCCCAAAGCTTCGAATGGACATCGTTTCATTTTAGTGGCAATTGACTACTTCACAAAATGGGTTGAAGCGGCATCGTATGCAAATGTAACCAAGCAAGTTATTGTAAGGTTTATCAAGAATCAAATTATATGCCATTATGGTGTGCCAAGTAAGATCATTACTGACAATGGGTCGAACTTGAATAACAATATGGTGGAAGCTCTTTGCAAAGACTTCAAGATTGCACATCATAATTCTTCTCCCTATAGACCCAAGATGAATGGGGCTGTTGAAGTTGCGAACAAGAACATCAAGAAGATTATCCAGAAGATGGTTGTCATATATAAGGATTGGCATGAGATGCTCCCATTTGCTTTACATAGGTATCGTACATCCGTCCGCACTTCAACAGGGGCACCCCTTTCTCTCTTGTGTATGGTATGGAAGCAGTGCTCCCCGTAGAGGTTGAGATTCCTTCGTTACGTGTGCTTATGGAAGCCAAGTTGACTGAAGCTAAATGGTGTCAGACCAGATTTGACCAGTTGAATTTGATAGAAAAGAAGAGATTAACTACCATGTGTCATGGTCAGTTGTATCAGCAGAGGATGAAGAAAGCTTTTGATAAGAAGGTCAAACCTCGAGTGTTCAAAGAAGGTGATCTTGTGCTCAAGAATATTTTATCGTTAAAGTCGAATTCTAGAGGAAAATGGACTCCCAATTATGAAGGCCCATATGTTGTTAAGAGAGCCTTTTCAGGAATTGCATTGATTCTTACAACTATGGATGGTGAAGAGTTCATGCGTCCTGTGAACGCAGATGTAGTCAAGAAATACTTCGCCTAAAAAAGAAAAGAACAGCTCGCTAAGTTGAAAACCCAAAAGGGCGGCTTAGGCAAAAATGAGCGTCTCGGTGGATTGAAAACCCGAAAGGGCGATCCAGGCAAAAATTAGAGACATAAAACAGAAAATAAATTTCCCGATAAGTTGGGTACCTCACCTTGGGGAAACTTATGCAAAAATTAAGGATTATGGCAAGTAACTACATCCTGCTGATCTTCAGTGTTTTTTTTGAAGACTTGTTTGAGCACGAGGGTTGACGTTGGTTCATCTTCAGCAGCGGTCAAGAGCACAGTGGATATCAAGATTTGGTAGAGGGATTAAGGATCATTTATATTCAATGTAACCTTTTCCATGTAAATTACCATTTTCAACTTTGTAAAATCTATGGAGTCTTATCATTTACAGACTACCATCCTATTAAATAAAGTTGAGCCTTTATCCAATTGTTTCTACTCTTATTTACCTCAGCCAATAATTTTAAATTTTATTATGATCATTTTAAAGTTAAAATTTTAAATTAAAACCAAGTTTTCTTTAAAAATATAAAAGCAAGAACTTTTCCAAAGCAAGTAAAAAGAATATCAACAGTATTTCAGTAAGAAGCAAGTTATTAAGTGCGAAGCATCTGAGGTTCCCCAAGCAGTAACTCTTCGGGTATCCCTAGACTTTAGTGTTGATTCATTTCCTCAACAGAGTGTTGTTATCCTTAGCTAGCGGATTTGATTCACCATTGGAGTTTCTTTCTGTCCCTAGCTGAGTTGGTTGATTCAAATCCCCAGCGGCGTGTCCTTGTCCCCAACAGAGTTTCGGCCTTCCTCAGCGGAGTTCGTATTTCCTCAGCAGATAGACAGTCATCAGAGATGTTTAATCTTTCCCCAGTAGGATTGTCCCCCATTTTTATGGTGTTAACCTAAAATTCCCTACAGTTTGGATGTTTTATTCTCGAAAGATCTCCTTCCCCAACATGGGTTGAGCCTTTGGGATTTTGATCTCCCTGTTCTCCAGCATTTTGTCTCCATGATTTGTGAATTAATCGAGGGTTGCACCGGTGGTTCAATTTCTTTGCGACACCTCTGTATTCTTCGCGATCGTTTTGTCAGCATAATCATCATATACATATACATTCATATAAAATCATGATTTGCATATCCCGCATCTTCATATTTGATTGGTTTGAGATTTTATTCTCTGTTATGGCGGTACTTTATCCCCATACCAAATCTGGTGTCTGTCCTCTTTCAATTGTAGAGTGTCAGCCCCTAAGCAAAAAAGACTTTAACCTTTCTCTGTTTCCCCACTGAGTTTGTTTCCTCGTGGATGGTTGTTATTTCAGTTCCCTCTCCAGCAAATTTTCTGGATGGAATTACTCCCCTTGAGTTATGTCCTCATTGGGATGAGTCTTGATTGACCATTTTCTCTCTAGCTCTTACCTGGATAGATACTTTGTTCCCTCTAAGAGTCTATTACTTGTTGGTGTAAGCCCTAGAGGCCAATACATTTTGGTACTTGTATCGAATTATTTATTAATAATAAAAGGCATTCTCTTTATTATGGTTGATTAATAAAGTCCATGGAATAGATAGTCCGTTTAATGTATTAAGTGTGACTTAATCATGAGAACACATTAAACATAAGGACACTATTCCTAAAGTATCCGTAGTCGAGCTTTAGTGTGAAGTGGGATAACATTAAAGCATTAAGACTATTATGTTTGTAAACTGATGATCACATCTCATGGATCATGGATAAAGAGTTATCAAGTCTTAAACATAGGTATGAATATTAGGAGTAATATTTATACCGGATTGACCCGCTATGAGAATACTATATAGAAAGTTATGCAAAGTGTCATAAGTTATTCTCATGGTGATAATAGTGTATTCCACTCTTCGACCTGAAACCACTATGGATCCTAGATGTAGAGTCGAGTGCTTTATTGCTGATCCAACGTTGTCCGTAACTGGATAACCATAAAGACAGTTGATGGGTACTCCACAAAGCATGCTGAGGGACATGAGTGACCTAGATGGAATTTGCCCACCCTGCATAACAGGATAAATGTCTATGGGCCCAATATTGAACTGAACAAGGATGACACGGTCTATGCCTTAGGTTCAATACAGACATAAGGGCAAAAGGGTAATTATACACATAAGTATTATCACAGAAGGAATTGTCAGATCACATGACATTTTCGTGTCTTGGGTAGCAGTGATGTGTTGCTAGATACCGCTCATTGTTTATTATGTTAAATGCGTGATTTAATATAATTGCCAACGTCACGAAAACCTACAGGGCCACACACAAAGGACGGATTGATGAGAGATAGAGTAACTAAGGAATATCGTAAGGTACGGTGCCCTTAAGTGAATTATAGAACATCGTAAGGTACGGTGTACTTGAGTAGAATACGAAATATGGTAAGGTACCATGGGCTTAAGTGATTTTGGGCATATTATAAGATATGGGCCAAAATACACTTAAGTGGGCTTTTTAGCTTGAAGCCCACACAAGTGGTTATATAAATAGAACCCTTGTGCAGAAGCATTAAGTGCGGTTGCATTATTTTCGTTTTCTCTCACTCTCTCTCTCACTCAAAGCCTTCATTCGTACCAGCTAGCACTGAGATTGAAGGAACCCGTTCGTGTGGACTGAGTAGAGACGTTGTCATCGTTCAACGTTCGTGATCGCTTCGTGGATCTGCATCAAAGGTTTTGATCGTCACAAGAGATCTGCACCAAAGGTTTCGATCATCACAAGAGGTAAATATTCTATCACTGATCATGATCATTCGTAAGGATCTCTAAAGGAGAAATTTTAATTTCCGCTGCGTTTTGGACCGTAATTCTCCTTCATTACCCAGTAACCAATAATATTCTTCTTAGTTTGCAGCTTGTTACTTCTTGCCTAATACCCGACAAAAGTACCCTTTTGGTTTCCTCAATAGAGTCCCCTGAAAGTATATCCTTGATATGTTCACTTTAACCAGTGCCGGATATCTTTCATTCCCTCGCAGGAGTCTATCCTTGATATGTTTACTTTAACCAGTGACTAATATTCTCTTCCTTGGTATTCTACCCAGTAAAAAGGTAGTTGTAATCCCTATTTTGCTCCTCAGAGAGTTCATCCTTGATATGTTCATCTTAACCGATGACGGATTTTCTTCTCCTTGAGTGGTATTCTATCTAGTAACTGATAGATGTAATTCCTATTTTATCTCTTCGACAGAGTCTATCCTTGATATGTTCACTTTAACCGATGACGGATTTTCTCTTTGAATGGTCTTCTACCCAGTAACAGGTAGTTGTAAATCCTATTGTTCCCCTTTTCAGAGTCTATCCTTGATATGTTCACTTTAACCGGTGACGGATTTTCTCTTTGATCGGTCTTCTACCCAGTAACCAGTAGTTGTAAATCCTACTTTGTCCCCTCGCAGAGTGAATCCTTGATATGTTTATCCTAACCGGTGACGGATTTTTCTCTTCGACGGTTTTATATCCAGCTTTTGATAGATGCAATTCTTATCCCTTTTTGATCAGTTGGTATATCCTTGATATGTTCATCCTAACCCATGACAGATATCCTCCTCGACATTGCCCAGGCAAGATAATCCTTGATATGTTCACTCTAACCAGTGACGGGTTTTCTTCCCTGTCGAGTTTATCCTTGATATGTTCATCTTAACCGATGACGGATATTCTCATCCTTTTGGTCTTCTGCCCAGTAACTGATAGTTGTAAATCCTATTTTCTGCAGTTTTCCCCAACAAGGCTATTCTTACCCAGTAACCGGTAGTGAATACTTCCTCCTGGCGGTTTCCAGCGAGTCATCCTTGATATGTTCATCCTAACCGGTGACGGATGTCCTCTTTGTCAGATCTTTGTTATCTCCTTACCCAGTAACAGGTAGTAGATAATAGATTCCTGCTCCTCCTGTGTTGAAGTGAAACGTTTCCCCAATCGAGTCGAGTGCGCGTTTTCTTTATGTGAAATCGTGTTTTCCCCCTGCATGAGTCGAATACTTCAGTTTTATTCTGACTTATTCGTGTCCCCTGCAGTGGCTGTTGTTTTCTCCGGCTGAGTCTTTCCATTGTTATATGGATCCCCTCGAGTCCCCCCAGTAGTTTTAAGTCATAGCCTGGCCTACGCATGACTCCTTTTATCCCCTCAGAGTCTCTGTCTCCCCAATGAGTTTTCCTTATGGAATTCATTGTGCTCCTGCGGATTTTCGGTCTCCCTGATTTCTTTTACTTTGTGGCAACATTTCCCCACAGAGCATTAACTTTTGCATTCATATCATATGCATCATGAGGTCTCTTAGGGACCAAAATTCGTTTCTCTATGTTGTTATTTAACCCCATTCTACTGAGTCGACATGAAAATTTTAACCTTCGTCTCCTCAGTTAGAATGTCCTTAAATAGGGGCAGCTGTAAGACCCCAATTTTGACCCTAAGATCCCTCATGCATCATAAGCATTAGCATTGGGATTATGCCTTGGCATCCTCCTTACCCCTCTTCATTAGGTTTGTTTTGGGAGAGATCACCAAGCACTTTGTGATTATATCATACTTGTATATTTCATTTTACTAACTAAAATACCAAAAATATGTCTTTCTGTCTATTTAACTCTTTTGTAGGTAGGGCATGATCTCATTGATTCATTGATCACATCTAGGGTTTGAGACCCTCATGAACAAAGAGCACAATCAAGAATCAACTAAATAATGGTTATGAGCATCATATATGAGTCCCAATTTCTTCTACAAGTTATATTGATCAAGTTTTCTTCAAGAGTTTGAGGGTGATTTGCCTTGGAAACCCTAGTTTGACTAGGTATCTTGAGTAACTTCTCCAACAAGCTATCTCACCAATTGATCAAATTTATCAAGGGACACTTCAAAACTTATCATCTTATGCATATATCATCTACCATGAGCCAAGAAAGTCAAGAGAATTGGAAGTTAGCAAGTTGGTTGATGGTGGTTGGCCAGATGAATTCATCTGATCAAAACTGGGTCTCCCTAGACCCTATCTCCTACAATTTTCACCATATGAAAATGATTCCAAGAGAAAACTTACTCTAAATGACATTATAAACAACTTTCATGTTGAGACCCAGAGCTAGTTTTTCTTGGAAAATCATTTTCTATGTTGAAACAATTATAGGTCATTTTGTCTAAACCCTAATTTGAAAGTCAACTTCCCAAGGCCATAACTTGCTCAAATTTTATGAGATGAAAGATTTCCAAGTTTCAAAATCAAATTCAATGTGTCTAATTCAACTTTGATGTTTGGAGTAGGAGCAAATTCAACTTCTTTGAACATGTTATATGAGGCTACATTATAGGTCACTTTTGACCTTTACCATTGATCAAGTGATTTTTCCAAACTTCAAAAATGCATAACTCTATCATTTCAAATCCAAATGACATGATTTTAGTTACCATTTTGAAGGTCTTTGAGAGAGCTACGACTTTGATGAAGACAATTTTCTCATTTGAAGCTCCCATAAAAAGTTAAGTAAGGTGGAATATTGAGACATATGGCTTGACACTTAGAAAATTTTTGATATGTCAAATTTTTCCAAACTTCCACCTCAAATATCTCCAAGTTCCAAGCTCCAAATGAAAAAGTGTTCAACATTTAACTTGTTCCTCTTGATCTCACCTTTCCAAAGAGCTAAAATTCATGCATTTTGGATGAGAAATGCATGGGCTGCACATGGCTTAAACAGGCTGGTATCAAGTGGCATGGATCAAACTTCAAATGACAATGCTCAATTTCCTTGCAATCCAATCCATCTCCAATGCATCTGAACTTCATTTTGGACTGTCAAACAATCATTTCACGGGCCTATGCGCGCCCATGCACCATGCTTGCATCATTTTGCCAAAATTGGAAAGTTGAGAGAGTGTGCAAATATCATTTGAATTCTCTATAAATTGAAGCCCTCATGCTCAGAATTAACACACACCTTGCGCTAGCTTTGAATCCCACAGAAAACCCTTCATACTAAGAGGATAACCCTGAAAAATTCAGTTGAATTTGAGCTTGAATCTCCACTATTTTGGAATTCAATTCTCCAGGAGTCCATTGATTCTAAGTCATTCCATTCCTCTTCTGCAAGCAATTGAAGTGAAGCAAAGCACGATTCAGATCAAGATCTAGCAAGCTCAGACCTCCATTGAAGGTAATTTGCAGAAAATTTAATCTCTTCGATTCTCCTTGTTTCTTGTTCAATTCTCTTGGTTATTGTGTTGGCTGAAGTCCTACCAATGTAGGCAAGGTATTTGAGTTGTTTTGAGGTCAAATCGAAGCAACTCAGATCATGAACCTCATTTTTCAATTCCACATATCTCTCAATATAGTTGGAATTGGAGAAAATGGAGGTGACATTCGTGCTCAGTGATGTTTTCTCTTTAAAATCATGTCCCTGTTTGAAATTTTGGTGATGGTTCATGATGACCAGTCCGACGAAGCTCGCCGGAGAAGACAACCGGAGCTCTGGCTCCGGTGATGAGTTGTCTTTAGTCTAAAACGTGTGATCCATTTCTCATGTTATAATCTCAGTCATTCCTTTTGATTAACATGTTTGCAGCGCAGTTGACTCACGTGTTGGTGGAACGCGCGCTGTGGATCATCAGATCTGCCACCTCAATTAATGAGGGAGATCTGATGGTCCACGTATTTTAACAGTTTTCTAATTTTATTTTAATTCCATTTTCTTCAATAATTCATATTAAATTTAATGTTGATCCAAAAAATATGGGACTTTCACCAAAAATTTCCAAATATTTTTCTCTTTCATATTCTGAATTAAAAATATTTTTTGGATCATTATTAATATTTTTCATGAATTAATTGATTTTTCATTTGTTTTTAATTGTTTAAAAATATTTTTAAGTGTCCAAAAATTATGAATTTTTTTATCCAAGGTCCTTTGACCTTGTTTGACCTATGATAAATCACATAGCCATTTATTTGGTGTTTTGATGTGATTTTAGGATTTGGACAAAACATATTTGAATTTAATGCATTATTTTAACATTTTTAATTAAATAAATGCCATTTTAATTGTGTTGACCATTTGTATTGACTTATTTGAGTTTCTCATTTGTTGTTAGGCCTTGGTCAAGGTTGATTTGACTTTGTCAAGTTAACATTATTGGATTTAGGGGATTGATGGAATATACATTCCATCTCCCCAAATGAATGAATAATATTAATTTGGTAAAAGTCCTCCTTTGACCAATTTGTGATCTCATTCATCCCTTTCCCTCTTCATCTAATTCCTCTTCTTCATCCATTCATTTCCATTGGCCAGTGACATCTCAAAATCCTAATGCTAGTTGATTGAAAGATTAACATGAGTATGGATGAGATTAGGCCACATTCTTTTGCATATTTTTGTGTGTGGTATGTTTAATGAGCATAGTTCTTAATACTATGTCTCCAACATGCATTAACACCAAAAGTTTATTGCCCGGCCTCAAATAGTTGTGACTTCTACATAAGTCCAATTACGATTGCTTAACATAGCGCTAAATTTGTTACATAAAAGGCATAAGCATTCTAGTTAGTGAGATTGTAAGTTTCCCCTCTTCCATGGTATTGTGTGGAAACTTGGCCTTCTTTCCTTCCTTTGGAAGATGTTTTGGTTCAAGGATCCATGCTTGTGGCAAGTGGGTTGAGTGTTCTCCAAAGAATGTCTTGAAATAAAAAAAAAGCAAAACAAAACTAACTATTGACTTACTAACCTATTAACTTTTACTTTCAAGCTTTTACTTTTAATGCAATTTACTTTTATTGTTCTATTATCATTTGTCATTGTACATATCATTCTAATTGTTTATGTTTATGCAATTTTCACTTTGTCCACTTGGACCATATTGTGTGATATACTTTGTTGCTTTGTTTGTTTGATTGGTCTTTGACCATTAATGCACATAACAATAACAAAAACCCTAAAAGACATTTGAGTGGACTGTTGTTTGATCTCCCCCAATTGGACTTAGAACTTAGGCAACATTCCTTTGCTAATGGACTTGGCCAATGCCAATTTGTTGAAGAATCAAGAACTTTCAAGTTTGAATTCATCTGATACATCATTCAAGATCCCTCTAGATTCATCTGCAACATTGATCATTATTAAGCTGTCATGTTGAACCTGTGACTTGTGGAATTCATCTGTTGCATGGGCTATTTTGAAGAAGATTTTTGAAGTGGATAAGCTTGGATGAGGCCATCTTTATTTGATGCCTTTGCTCTTCAAGATTGATATAATTGTGCATTTGTGTGTTGCTTGATTCTAAAAAAATCCAAGGGAATTCTGGGTTTCTATTAACATACTTGTCTATTGGATTGCTCCCATTTGGTCAGATCTTTTCAACTTTAAACTTGTAAATTTTGTACATAGAGTAGTCTCTTCATCTTCTCCCCATTTCTTTAATTTCAAAATCTCTCCCTCCATTTTCAAAATCTTATTTGTGTGAACTTTTTTGTTTTGTTCTAAACTTAGACCACTTTTACAAAAAGATAGAAACTTTGGCCTTATGCCATTGCATTTTCAAACTTCTTTTCTTAAATCAAATTTGTAAATAAACTTAACTATACTTGACCTAAACTTTCAAAAAGTCAAAAAGAACTAACTCATTCAAACCATTTTTAGGCCTTTGTGCTTTTCAAACTTAATTTTTGTTAAAAGCAATGCACTCACTTTGAAACTTCTAGCACGAACTACGAGGTTTTGATCCCTCATTTATATGTTGGTACGTAGGCACAAGACCGAAGGTCTTGTCAAACACAAAATTATAATTAATAGATTATTTTCTCATCCCCCCATTCTATTTGATTGTAAACATCACTTTATACCAAGTACATATGCACACAAAAAGGACTCCCTAGGAGTACCTAGGACACTTTGGGTGCTAACACCTTCCCTCTGTGTAACCAACCCCCTTACCTGAGATCTCTGACTTTTATTAGTTTTTATTTGAAAACTTCTTATTATTTGGGTTTTGTTCGTACTTTTTCCCTTTTCCCTTGTAAACAATAAAAGCGCGGTGGCGACTCTTGTTAATTGATCTTTAGCTTGTCAATAGCTTAATGATCATGAATTTCCTGCTACACCAACCACCATCAACCAACTTGCTAACCTCCAATTCTCTTGACTTTCTTGGCTCATGGTAGATCATATATGCATAAGATGATGAATTTTGAAGTGTCCCTTGAGAAATTTGATCAATTGGTGAGATAGCTTGTTGGAGAAGTTACTCAAGATACCCAGTCAAACTAGGGTTTCCAAGGCAAATCACCCTCAAACTCTTGAAGAAAACTTGATCAATATAATATGTAGAGAACACTGGGACTCATATATGATGCTCATATCCTTTCTTGGATCAATTATTGGTTGTGTTTTTTGTTCATGAGGGTCTCAAACCCTAGATGTGAACTTGAAGAATCAATGGAATCATGCCCTTCCTACAAAAGAGTTAGACGAATGCAAAGACATATTTTTGGTATTTTGGTTAGTGAAATGATAAAATACAAGTATGATACTATCATAAAGTGCTTGGTGATCTCTCCTAAAACAAACCCAATAAAAAAGGGGTAAGGAGGATGCAAAGGTATGATCCCAATGCTAATGCTTATGATGAAATTACATGAGGGATCTTAGGGTCAAAATTGGGGTCTTACACCTGCCCCTGGTTTAACATGAGGGTTTGTATGTATAAAGAAAGAAACTCCTACTTCAAGGCCCAAAGGGGTTAACTAGGGATTAACTTCCTTATATCTTCGGTGTTTAGGGATTGATCAATACCTTACATCATCAGCACTGTCTTATTTGTAAGCATACAGGAAATGATCTTGCGTACTTCAATTTGCAGCATTCTCTTTTTATTTTAATTGAACAATAGTATGATACTGATAAAGTATGAGTGAACACGAATCGATTCAATCAAAACATGCACGTTTATTTCATTATGATCATTATTCAAAAACAAACAAGTTCACAAATGAACAATACATTGACCTACAAGAAAATATTACAAATGAAAAGATTGAAAAACATCATGATTGTTGGCCTAATCGGCCTCATTATTCTTCTGTAGATATATCCTCAGTTCTTGGGTATTCTTCGTCAATGACTGCACTCACCCCTTTCGGTCTTGACATTAGGCCATTCTTTGGTGAAAGTCAGAATCTTCTGATCTATGAGTTCATGTACCTTTGATTTGAAAACCCAGCAATCCTCAATGGAATGCCACTTGTGCCCTATTTGATAATCACATGGTGGGATTTCCTTTGTCTCAATGAGTCCTTGTTGGACAAGGTA
Source organism: Lathyrus oleraceus (assembly GCF_024323335.1). NCBI lineage: Eukaryota > Viridiplantae > Streptophyta > Magnoliopsida > Fabales > Fabaceae > Lathyrus > Lathyrus oleraceus. The sequence continues at coordinate 506,890,383 of NC_066583.1, read as the reverse complement.
AGGTAGTAGCTGAGCATATGTCACAAGAATCTAATCACGTTGAGGACGCTTTCTATCAAACTGTCTGGTCTGCCTCTTCCCTTAATGATTATGTGGCATAGTTTGTTGACTTTTCAGAGCTTAAGCTTGAGGAGGCTGCTGATACTGGGACATACCACCAGGTGGAACTGAGTAGCTTGACATAGGCACCAAAGGTATCTGATACTGAGAATGAATCTGAGGAATAACCATTGGTTGGAACATCTGAGCGGAGTGTACCAAGTCGGGATTAACTGTCTGATGAGAAGTCTGACCGTAATGAACTCCAAGTGGGACATAAGGTGCCCCAACATAGGCATACTGAGGTGCGACAACAGTAGACGATGCCCCAAGATAGGCCAACAACATTCCAGGATGGTATCCTTGATTCAGATACTATGTAACAGGCTGAACCACCGGTGGATGAACTTGCACAAGAATCGGAGGACCCTTGTATTTGACCCTCTTCTCAACAGGTGTTTCAGTCATCACAGGTGTGAAGCTTAACAACTTCTGATTAATGAGTTCTTGAACTCTGGCCCTGAAAGAGTAACAATTCTCTATAGAATGCCCCACATATCCATCACGATATCCACATATGGCACGAGGGTCATGCTTACAACCGTAGGGAAATCTAGCAGGCTCGATTTGTTTAGGCACAATTTCCCCAGCATTAACTAGTGTAGGTAGCAGTTGTGTGTAACTCATAGGAATCAGATCATAGTGAGGACGTCTCCATTCTTGATCATTGTTCTTTTGACTGATTTGCTTCTGCTTCAATTTCTGGCCGCTTTGAGCAGGCCTCTGATGTGGTGGTAAATAATACTTTTGAGGAAGAAGTGGCAGAATGCCTGCAATCATCTTCTTTTTGTTGTCTTTCTTCAAACTGTGTTCAACTTGCTCATCAATCACAACCTGATTTGGGAAGTTTGTTGTCATGCTATCCAAGAATAGCCCCAAAACCACGTCAACTCTGCCAATGCTCTTAGTCTCTTCCATGATCCTTGGATGATTGGTGTCGGTGAATCGTTGTCTTTCTGACGGAGGAATGGATAAGGTGAGTTTTCTAGTTAACATGTATGAAATGTAAATGAATGAATGCATATGTTATGGATGGGATGCACATAATTATGCAACACCCATAGATTCAAAGCCTTAGTGGTATGGCAACCCAAGTTCCAAGTTCCAACATATGTACGACAATGCAATAATGTAGGTTAACAACACCCAAAAGTCTGGATAATCTGTGTATACTCCCTGATGCATGATCAAAGGTTCGACATCCACGAGAAAAAATGTATGTAGAGTCTACGGTTTTCTACAGAAAAGATCTCATATCCCCCTCACAGGTATGTACTATCCTCAAAGGGTGGTCCTAAAAGGTCCCTAGAGTCAACGACCCAATTTGAGATACCATTGCCTTGGACAAATGACTCGTCGGACAATGATGCTCCCAAAAGGATCTACTCTAAGTGTGACGTCTCGTGTCAACCATAATCACAAAATAACTCCACGGAGGTCAAACACGACTCTAGTCACATTACTATCCTGTGTGTGTACTCAAGCTCGGGTATAGAGATTCTCTCTCACGTATCATAGACCCAACCCAACAGAGCGTATAACAGATAATATCCATAATATAAGGCAATAAGGACTGCGATAAATAAAGCGAGTAAATGCATAAAGGTAAACACCTGAACTAACGGAGCAACAATTAAAACTAGGCTCGGCCCCTACTTAGCGAAGCCAGGAATCGCCAGCTGAAGCTAGCAGAAATATACCAGAATGTATCGAATGCTCGAATATACAATAGAGTCACCATCAAACTTTCTTTATCCCCAAAGGGAAGGGAAAACATCGATAAAACCCGGGGGAAAGAGATATGCTGGGTAAGGAAGTTGGTTATGCAAGGCGAAGGTATTATCACCCCAAACATCCATGGTACTCCATAGGAACCGTTTTGATTGTTCTCGCTGAAATAGGTGTTATCTAAATATTACTCGCAAAAGAATAGGAAAAGAAGAGAAATAGATAAAGTGCTCGGTGAGGATTAGGGCCCTCATGCCTACGTATCCTCATAGTGCAATGAGGAATTCAGAGTTCCGTAGTTCAAGGAACTAATGGTGGGAGATGAAAAGAATTGTGATCAAAGTATGGTAGGAACCAAAGAATTATATGATTTGAACTCCAACAAGGGGTGAAAACGTGAACCCAAGAGTAAAACTGGTATGGACCAACAAGTGAGGGCCTACAACACTGTATTGGAACAACCGAAAAAAAGATTGAATTAAGTGTTTAGTTTCATAGCATAAATAACTCTTGGTTCACAAAGAGGTACAAGATGGAGCACAGAGAAATATTGTATTTGGCTCAAATAATAGGGTATATCACATGAAGTGAAAGAAGGTAGAGTATGAATGTATCATGTAAATGAATGGAATGAAGTGACCAAAGTCACAGAATAGAGTATTTGGTAACAAGTGACTGAAAAGGTATAGTTTGAAACCAGAGTCAATGTATATTGGAATCCATAAGATAAATGGGATTCGTAATATAGAGGGAAATATGCATATTGGCCAAAAAGAAGGAATTAAATGTCTGGGGATAAGCCGAACAACTCTAGGTACGAATGCAAACTATTCATTAGGCGTCCTAAAAGGATGTATATGGGTATCCAAAGAAAGTGTATTTCAATGTCAAAGGAATAATATGCCACTGGATGAACGATTTATGATCGAATATAGGTAATAGATCATGAAAGATATGGATGGTGCCCTAAGCCGGAAGAAGGAATAATTTGAAGTGTGCTCGCCAAGGATTCGCATCCTCGTGCCTACGTATTCTCATTGTGCAATGAGAAAGTCAGAGCAATCGTAGTTCAGAACTACGAAAAGAGAAAAAGGGATTGAGAGTGATGAGAAGTATAACTTGCACCAACATAATGGTATCAAGGAAACTCACAAAAATAATTGGCTTTGAACCCAAGAGCAAAATTGGTATGAACCAACAAGTGAGGGCTTACAACATTGTATTGGAACAACTGAAAAAAGGATTGAATTAAATGTTTGATTGCATAGCACAAACAACTCTTAGTTCACAAGGCGGACTGTTCATTAGGTGTCCTACAAGGATGAGTATGAGACCCGCAAGAAAGTATTGTTGGATGCAAGGGAGAATGTATCACTTGTTGGGAAACAAATAATTCGAGATCAAAGAAGAATACTATCTTGGATCCATGAAGGAATAAACTTTGAACGGAAGAGCGAAAGAGGTATTAACTATGACGTGGAGGAAACTAGGCATACCCACTCATGTCACATCAAATTAAATGTTTGGGAACAATCCAAACAACTCTTGGTTCACAAGGCAGACTATTCATTAGGCGTTCTACAAGGATGAACATGGAAACCAAGGAAAATGATATTTGATCTCAAAAAGATGGTATCGATTGGTGAATGAATAAGGATTGATTAAATATGGTAAATTGATAAATAAGATAGCTCGCGAAGAATCTGGATTCTCCTGCCTACGTATCCTTATATTGCAATAAGGAAATCAAAGCTTTCGTGGTTCAGCCCACTAGGGCTGAAAGCAAGGATGATCGGAGGCAAAATAATGATTGAATGATCAAATAGAACTAAATAGAATGGAGAATGAATTAATAAGAGACTTGACAATCGTTTGATAAGAATCACACTAAAGTCTATGAATAAGGGCAAACACTTTGAATATTTGGGGCATATGCCCCATACGCAAAGTCGCTCTACACGAGGATAGGAGAGACTCCATCTCGTCATTCCCTATTACTTAAGGCTCGTAGGGTATGATACTTCTCTTGACTGACAAGTTGTTGGTGAAGAATCTTCCTTGTTGATCCTTGCATTGATGTTGACTTTGTATGAAAAAGACTTGGTAGTTTAATCGATTCGTATTGCACTAAAGTCTATGAATAAGGGCGGACGCTTTGAATATTTGGGGCATACGCCCCATACGCAAAGTCGCTCTAGACGAGGATAGGAGAGACTCCGTCTCGTCATTCCCTATTGCTTAAGGCTCGTTTCGTACAAATTGAATCGTATTTACCAAGTGTTGACCTTTGATTTATCTTGTATAATCCGCTGCTTGATGTGACTGAGGATGCCTTGATTGAAGATCTTGACTTGGGGCTTCGAGCTCCACAGCTTAGAAGAAAAGTCTTATTAAGTGATCAAGGGTCTTTTGGTCACTCAATTTAGACTGTGGGATTATACAAGTTCAAAGGACTTAATTGATCAAACTTGCTTTTAATCAATTTAAATCAGAGGGTTTGATTTGATTTAGAATCTTTAGGTTAGAACCTAATCTAACGGATATAGTTAATCAAACTATTCTAAGGGATCATGTTAATGGTTATTCAAAGTTGATTAAAAAATCTATGTCAAAAATCCCTAAGAGAACATGCAATTATGTGGTTAAGATACCAAAATAACCCCTAATAGATAAAATGGTCGATTACAAGAATATTGATATTAAAAGGTGAGGAATGAGCCTATATAAGGGATATTAAAAAAAGAAAAGGACAAGAGACTATTAAAAAAAACATTTACAAAAGTTAATCAATTATTTGAGATTTTCTTTAACTAGACAAAATAAACCTTTTAGCGTTTTTCTAGTAAAATTGTTCATATTGTATAGTTAAGAATTCGTAGAAAAATAAGATAGAAATATCCTTAAACAAATACAATAAGAAAAAGCATAAAAAAGCAAAACCCAAAAGAAAGAAAAAGCTATAAAAAACCATATACCAACCAACAAAACCATATTTCTTCCTAATCCTTCCACCTTCATTTCTCTCCTTTCCTTCCATTAAAACGAAAATGGATTCAGCTCCACCATTGTTGGAGCTAGACCTTAACAACCTTAAAGCCCTCAAAATCCTAGGTAAAGGTGCCATGGGCACTGTCTTCCTCATCCGCCACCCCACAACCAACAATAACAACAACAACCTCTTGGCCCTTAAAGTCGTCGACAAAACCTCCATGCACGCCAAACTCGACGCCGAACGCCGTGCCCGTTGGGAAATCCAAGTTCTGTCAACGCTCTCCCACCCTTTTCTCCCTTCCATTATAGGCATATACGAATCGCCACAATTTCTTGCATGGGCCCTACCCTATTGTCCAGGTGGTGATCTCAATGTCCTCCGTTACCACCAACAGGACCGCGTTTTCTCTCCCACTGTTATTCGATTCTACCTGGCTGAAATCATCTGCGCTCTCGACCACCTTCATTCCATGGGCATCGCTTACCGTGACTTAAAACCCGAAAATGTCCTTATCCAGCGTTCCGGCCACGTTACCCTCACCGATTTCGATCTATCTCGAAAACTCAAACACAAAACCGATAATAAGATTGTTTCAACATTGTCTTTGCCTGATTCGAAGGTTCAACAAGCTTCCAGAAAACACCGACGGAACTTCTCTCGCTGGATCCAACTTCTTCCAAAGGAATCTTCTCAGTATTATCATCACCGGATGAATGGATTGAGTTTGAAGAAGACAATGTCAGCAAGAGTTAGCCCAGTGAGCCGTCAGAAACAGAGTTTCTCAAACGGCGAACGGTCGAACTCGTTCGTTGGAACAGAGGAATACGTTTCGCCAGAGGTTGTTCACGGCGATGGTCATGAGTTTTCTGTTGATTGGTGGGCGCTGGGGATTCTGACATACGAAATGTTATACGGTAGAACACCGTTCAAGGGGAAGAATCGGAAGGAAACGTTTAGAAATGTTCTGACGAAGTCGCCGGAGTTCGTTGGGAAAAGGACAGAGTTGACGGATCTGATAGAGAAATTGTTGGAGAAGGTTCCTACGAAGAGATTGGGTTATAAACGTGGTGCTATTGAGATCAAAGAGCACGGGTTCTTCAGAGGGGTTAATTGGGAAATGTTGACGAAGGTGGTGCGGCCGCCGTTCATTCCGTCCAGAGATGAAATCACCTTTTCTGATGGAAAGGGCGGTGTGAATATTGTGGATTATTTTCAGCGGTTGAAACCGCCTTCGCCGATGCGTAATGTACCTTTGCCGTTACCGTCGCCGCCTTGTGATAAGTTTAGAAAAAATGTTTCGCTAACGGCATTCTGATGCACGTGCGAGTGCTTCATTGCACGTGTAAGAGTTAGTTTTTTTTAGCATTTTTATTGTAACTGTAATTCCTGTGCACAGAGAAATTGAATAACACTATGATGTTTAAATAGTGTGCTCAAATGTTATTAAATACTCAGCTTTCTGATAACATCAATATGTTTTGAAATTTTTGGCATTGTCTCCATTTCCAACATACTTTTTTTTTTTTATTGTTCTATTCATAAAAAGTGTTAAGTTTGAAGCATAACTCAAGTGCGTTACCTGATTATCAATCGGTTAGAATAGCGTCTCATATGCATTTCAGTAGATGAAGAGAAAGAACTTACTAGATTGGATCTTTAACGCGGTGGTCTTCTGGAGTCGGCGCCGACGAACAACACTCTGCGTTTCACGCTCCTCAAGTACGTGATTCCTTGTTGCGGATCTCTTACTTCTGTTGTGTATGACTTATTCTGTGATCTTGATGAAGACAGTGATGGAAGGGTTCGAACGCACATATGCTTGAGGAAGAAGATGCAGGTTGGGAAGGATTCGGTCTGAGAGTGAAAGTTGGAATCTGAGAAGAAGCCTCCAAAAAACCGCCCCAAGCCAATGATTGAGGTGTCTTCTTATACTCTTTTCTCTATCCTGTTAGGCCTTTCTCCCTCTGTTAACATGCTCTGCTCAATTCTGTTATAGGTGGTTGCAGGTCCTTGTTCAGGGTGATTGCAGGTGCTGTTTTGTTCTGCAATTGGAGGGAATTGGAGTTCTCGGTTGAAGAAACAGGTTAGGGTGAAGAAGATTGAAGGTGAAGAAGAAGATTGGTGTGAAGAACGATAAGATGGGTGTGAAAAAATCTCTCTCAGAAGGAGGCTTGAGGTGTTTATATAGAGCATTCATCTTAACCGATTCGGGCAGACCTTCGGGCAATTAGTCAGTTAGTTAGACTGTTAGGTTAGTTGATAATTATATTATGAGGTTCTGTTGATTAATTGAAAAAAATCTGTTATGAAATTCAATGCGAAATTAAGTCGAAAATTCATGTTGAAATTAGTTAGTCAGAAGTCAGAATTCAGTTAGAGTTAAGTTCAAATGAAATGAACAATTCAATTCACTCTTCCCTTTTGAAATGCACATGCTGTTAGTGACAGGTTGAGATGAAAATTAACTTGAAATTATCAATTGGTTAGTAGTTAGTTACAAATGCAAATGAGTTGTTAGTTGAAATCCAAATGAAGTGTACAATGCTTTGAAATGAAATTAATTAGCTGATTGGAATGAAATCTGTTAGTTAATGTGAAGTGGAAATTATGTTGTGTTATTTTGTTAAAAAAGTGTAAGTTGGATAGGAAGAATTGCAAGCTATATTGGAACCCTGTTATGAATGTCGGCATCGTTATTTTGTGTTAGAAAAGTTTCCTGTTAGTTGATGTTGATTATTGCTATGTCAGTATGCTAAGTTAGGTTGTTATTAATGACTTTTATATGTAAACATTGATTAGGTCTACAACTGTAATTGATTAAGAGTCAATTCACTATATGTAATGAAATACTGAGCCAAGTTATTTAGTTTAGAAATGGAAGTTAGTGCCATTTTATGGAATGTATGCAATATGTTGTTATGATGCTTGAAATGAGTCTTGTATGAATACTAATGGGTTGGTTTTATGCAGGTCTTGGCATTTCATAGATATTGGGACATGGAAACGAAATGGTCAAGATGTGAAGCTGTTTTCTGAAATATGAAATCTTTTCTCTACTTGAATTGGAATGTTTTATGGATTGGTTGCTTGCGCTTCGAAGTGTTTGGAAGTGCGAGTTTTGGAATGTCGTACTTGGAATACCGTGGGATTAGCATTTCTGTAGGAATTGTAATTTTTCTTGTAATAAATTGTGAATTGAAATTGCTTTAATCATGTAATTTTGTAGATGGAAATGGTTTCTAACTTGTAAATCATTGTAACCTAATGGAAATTAGAATAATTAATGTATTGAAGTGGAATTAAATCTTGTATTTCGTCTTGGTGTAAGTGAATGGTATATGAACTCACTGACTTATATGAATGTAACCAAGAGTTTGAAAAGTTTAGTTGTGACTTGAATTCTTCAACATGTGTGAAACCATTAAATTGGGTATTGTGGTGGATGTTAGAAAATTTGGGTGAAATGTGCATTTATTCATAATGAGATGGAAAGAAAATTGACTTGTAAATGGAAGCTTTATAGAATCTTGATTGTGAAGGTTGAGTTTGAAATTTAATGGATGAACATTAGAATTTGAAAGTTGGTTTATGTATACGAATTTGTTAGTCATGACTATGCTACACTCGAAATGGTTAACACATGTGAATGATTTATGCTACACTCGAAATGGTTAACACATGTGAATGGTTTAGAGTGAAATGAATACAATGAAGTGTACCAAGTTGAAACATGGAAGTAAGTAATGGAAGTGGCTTTTGAATGACCATGGCATGATACTTGTAGCATAACGGTATTGAAATTGATAATTCAAAGCCCATGATGAAATTGTGCGAAATAGGATGGCCTTAACCTGAATTTTAGAAATGAATCTGGGACATTGAAATAGAAAATGGTCAAAGGTGGTCCAGTTTGGTAATGAATCAAGGATTTTGAAATGAACGACTTATGGAAAGTGGTTGACCTTGGTCAATTAGTCGACCGAAAAGTCAACAGTTAACCAAAGTCAACTGGGGACTTGCACAGGTGGGCCTGAATCTTGGTTGAACGAAGATGGACCAAAAATGAGGACTCATATATGGTTTGAAAGCCCCGATGGATGGAAAGCAAACCAAAGCCCAGAGGATTAATGGATTGGTACAAGCATGAATTCATGGCCCAAGAATTATTAATCCACACCATATGCATAGGAGACATGATCTTGTAAGAGTTAGGAGGATGTGGGCATGAAGGACAAGATGATGGGGATGAGACTTCCCCAAACACCAAACCCCTTAGAAGTACAACCAAGAATCAAGGTTGGGTGTATAAATGAATGTTAAAATGTAGGCCTTAGGAGTTAAGATCCCAAAGAACCAAGTAGATAAGGTTTCCACTCACCTGACGGGAAATACCATGATCTTTGGGCCAAAACCCTGATTTTTGTTGACCATAATCTTGAATCTATGATGTTTGTTAGCATGGGTTAATCATGAATGAATGATGCGCATGAAAGAGTCATGAATGAGTGTCAAGTCACAAGTCAGATGAAAAGCAAAAATGGAGGGCAAGTTTTAGGGTACTACACTTGGGAATTGAGAGGACAATGGAGTCCTAACTACTCTTTTTCTCCCTCATAGCACCTAGATCTAACTTGTTTGAATCATTAGATGTTTTAAGGGGTAAAGTCAAGTGTCGGGTCCTCAGGCTAGGTACGACCGACAACCCAAGTACTTGAATGTTGTGTACAAGCACGTACACCCCATTTTGCATTCCAATTTGTTATGAAAATGGTTTTGAAAAAGGAACTTGATGTTGGATTAAGTATTTGAATTTATTATGAAAAGTGTGAGTGAAGAATGGAGGTGAGATATAGAATGAGTTTGAGAAAATAATGGAGAAGAGATGTGAATAATGGATCATAGAATGGATGGGGAATATTTGGCGTTGAATCAAGTATTCACATTGCAATGGTGTGAGTTTTATTTGGAAAACAACTTGACGTTGAATCAAATACCTTTTGTTTCTTTTGAAATACTTTATTTATCATTTTGTATTTTATCTTTTTTGATTATCATGCATGGTGAATTAACTATAAAGCAATAAATCTAAACTATTACATGACTATGGGATGGGGGAACATTTGACCCACAATGGGGGGATGGATCCACACAATACAACATACATGGGAATGGAAAGAATTATACAAGTTACAAACTATCAAACTATGTACCATGCCTAAAGCATATAATGGCATGATACTTCAAACAATACAAGGCTATTGAATGAGAATGAAACGGTTTGGAGCATGGCTAGCTAAGAGTGAGTTTGAATCTCAAAGTCACACGTGGACACAAAACAACAAACGGGTTATCATGAGATTAAATCAAATGAATGAGAATGATGCGACAATATGTAAGCACATTCAATGATTAAAATCGATTCAAAAGGGAATGAATTAATCAATGAAAAGTAATCAAAGATCTATCATGTGATCATGGCAAATGAAATTAAGCATATAAGACATTCATTACCTAAATTGAAATGAGAATTTCAATTTATCAATATGACCACAAACTAAATAAATCAATTAAAAGTCAATTAAAGTGAATATTAATTCTAAAGGTTAAAATCTATATCAAGAATTGAATTCTAATCTACATGATGATACAAATCAAAATACGATATAGGGATCAAAATGGAAATTAAACCTAAAATCGAATCATGGTAAAAGTCAACAATTAGCCATATTATCTAATCTTGAATTAAATCAACAAGCATGGATTAACCAAAACCTAATGGCAAGTGATATCAAATCAAGACATGGTTAATCAACCATGGAATCAAATTCTGAAAAAATAAAGAAAAACTTAACCTAATCTAAAACTTGATTAAACCTAATTATCTAATCCCAATTAAACTTGAATTAAGCTAATTACACACTAAAAGAATGAATTGATTTTTAATTCTTAAAATCAAGAACTTTTGTAATTTTAACTTGGATTAACGAAACATAATCATGATTAGCAAAAAAAACAGGATTAAAATAAAATTAATTAACAATTAATCTAAAGATTAATTGATTAGCATGGGCCAGGGGGGTATGAATGATTTGGGGAGTATGAAGATGACAAATTTCTTGGGCCTAAAGGCCCAAGTTCTCAAATACCGAAGGATCGGGTTCCATAGCCATCAAGGGAACCAAAACACATTCTGAAGAGAACTTGGCCGACGAACAACAATCCGCTTGCACATGTCCGATACACCTCATTCATCTTCGTCGGGATCCGAATCCCTCATTTGCACGCGCCGACCGCCACAATCCGGAGTGTATGCTGGTGTAGGTCTATGTTCACGGCTTGAGAGGATTTATGCTATGTAGGGATTAAGCACTGGTTTATGGATATGTTATGTAACCTTGAATTAAAATTCCTTTCATTGGTTTGTAATATTTGGTTTATGTATTGAATTTAAAATGTACTTTGGTTTGAATTTTTCAAATGGTTTATGGTTTAGTTTCACATTTTGTTATGAGGATTGGTTAGGAAATTGTAATTGTTGAAATGAACATTTTCTGAGTTGGTTCATGTTTCACTTGCAGGTATATTAAATTGACTTCCGTTTGGAAAAATGAATGCAGGTCAATGCATGGATTAAGCTTGTGAGGCTTGAATTGGACATCGGATAGGCTTTTAAAGCTTGAATTAGCTTGTGCTTTGTAATTGGCTTATGTTGTATTGAAATAATGGAAATTAAATGTAATGAATGAAATGGTATCAATGTGTATATGGAAATTGAATCAATGCATTAATTGGTGAATTGAACAAATATGAATGAAAGGATCACTTGAAAATGGAAATTGGATTAAAAGATGGGCATGTATTGATTTTAAAATGGCTTAAAGTATGAAAATGGAATTAAAGATGGTTAATGGAATTTAGATTAAAATCTTGTAATTCTCTAAATGGAATGACAAGTTGAATTTGGTTTGAATGATTGATTAGTACATGACATGGGAAGATTGAATGAATGTATAATCAAGGTTTAGAAAAAAAACGGAAAATGGCTTAAACAACGCAAAATGGTTCATGGTTCACAAACATGATTTAAAAGGTGAGAAATGACATTGGTTTCAAAAAGAATCATGGTGGGTCGAAGATGGATTATGGAGACATGGAAATAGAGATTAGGGTTTGGGATGTGTAAATGATGAGTTGACTTTGGTCAACTGGTTGACCAAAAAGTCAACAGTTGACCAAAAGTCAACTTAGGTAAAAATATGCATTTTCTTAAGGGCAAATGAATGTGGACCACAATGCCTTTGAAATATGCCATGCTATTGACTTATCTTGAACCAAAGGATGCGAACCAAGCAACAGATCTTGAACATATGAAGCCTTGAATGAATCCTAATCAATGAATCATAACCATGAATATTTATTCAGTAAATGAACCATCCATAATGGACCAGATGAATCAAATGGATCCTCAATCTTGAATGCACCCACCATAGATGATAACGCCACAATCAATAACTATGGTTTCAGGGACTTGACTTGATCTTGATGATGCCCACACTCAATCATCCTTGAATCAAAATCATGACCACAACTATGGTCCAAGAATCAGGGTCTCAAGCTATGCTCCATGATGAATACATGTAAGATGAAAAGTTCCAAGACAACCATGTCCATCACATGAATCCTAGCCTGAAGACTTAACCTTCATTCCATGTCTTGTGTGATAAAACCCTTGAACCCATGGTTTTATGTTTTTCAAATGCAAGTGGAATGTGTTATGATACAATGAATATGTGGATGAGATGAATGCTTATTAGGATATGCGAATGCTTAGGGTTAGTGACCTAGATGAACTTGTGAAGGGTAAGGTGAATTTTGGGGTATGACACATCGTCTGTTGGAATCGATTTCTAATTTTCGTGTTTTCCAAGATTGAATACTCCTATCTCGATTCATTGATTCGAAGCTTTCTCAACCTAGTAGATCAGAGTTTTTGAAATCGAGAATCACAAATCGACTTTACTTTAGTAGTAAATCAACTCTGATTTTCTGAATTTCCAAATCTAATATCCAGATCTTCGGACAATGGAAGGATCTAAAGTCACCCGCTTTGCAAGAAGTGGTTGTCGTTTCTGCTTCTCAAGCTGCAAGAGATCCATGGCCTCCTCCTTAAGGTGGTGTGAATCAGGTAGTTGTGAACACTTAATTACATCCAGATCTCCTCCAAGCTCCTCAGATTGTAGGATCCGTTTCGTAGTTCCAATAAGGTGGGCCTTGACTCAGACCTCTAACACTACCATTGACCTCAAGACTTAAAGCACTACCTGATTTCTATTTGTTACAAGCGAGCCTCAAAATACAAGGCGCAAACGAATTGTTGAACAATATGTATAAAATAGTTCTACAGCAGAACTCACAAACGATAAAAGAAATAATACTTTGTCTCAAAGAAAGCTTGTACAACGCGAATCTAAAGGGGAACACAGTGCATGAAGTTGCTTCCAAGAGAAGTCAAACTATCGTCTGTGAGCCAGTTGCATCACAAAGAGACACAACTCCAAAATATCTTAATCACCAAAAGAGCAAGAGAAATCAAATACTCCTCACAGTCCCAGGGGAGGCTGAGCTAGTCATGTTTCTCTAAAGAAATAAGTGGAGAAACCGCTGGTGAAGAATCCATGGAAGCATCCTCTTTATGCATGTATCTTAGACAACCAAATATAAAATTCGTCGAAAAAATCTCCAAATCTAAAGGAGTACGACGATGAGGGAGATCCCAATGAGCATATATAACATGTTGATGACCGTTTGAACTACTCCCATGCTAACAAGGTAGCAAAGTGTAAACTATTTATAGTAACAATGATAGGATCTTCCAAACTCTAGTGCAAAGCTTTGTTGGATGGGAGCATTGATTCGTGGATCATTTTACGCGAGAGCTTCAACGCTCATTTCAAAAATTGGAAAAGGCAACTAGTGACAATAGTTTCCCTTAATGAGATAACACGGGGTAAGAAAGAGAGCTCGTGGTCGTGCATCGACTGTTTCACGCAAATAGTTATGGAAGTAAGAGGAGCTAAAAAGGGTTTTAGGTGTTGGATCTTTGAGATAACTCCTTCAAGGAGAAATTAAGGCGTCGTGATGCACATAGTTTTAAAGAGATGTTGAATATAATGTTGCTCTTCATTAACCTTCAGAAGAAACTTATCACCCAGGTTGACAACCAAGGAGTTGCTGATGTAGGTTCTTATCGATCATCCGAGAAAGATTATAACAAGCAATGGGAAGAATCTAACCGCAGGTCCTGTAACACCTCGAAGTTTGATTAATTTATTTAATCGGATTATTCGTGTTTCTATTTAATTATTTTGAATGTGATACATTTTTAATTAAATATATTATGAGTTGTATGTGTATGTGGGGTATGATCGGGTGTAGTGAGAATATTGGTGGGTTGATAGAATGATTAAAATAATTAGAATTAATTAGAATTAATAGTTGTTTTTAATTAATTAATTAAAATTTAATAGAAATTGAGGTTTTGGGTGGAAATAGGAACTATGAAGAAATAAGGGAAGTAGTGAGAATTATAAGAAGAGTTAGGCCAATGTGTAATTAACAAAAGATTAAATTAGGTTTTCAGAAATAAAAAGGGGTTAGTAGAGCTTTCGAGGGGGGATACGTAAAGTGATAGCTTTGGAGAAAAATAGACTATAGCTTGAAGAAGGAAGAACTCAAAGCACCGACATTAATTGAATTCGGAATTTTTGCTAGGACTCTGAGGTAAGGGGGGATTGTTTCGTATATTGGTGTAATTGATGAAGGGGCAACGATGACTCCTTAGTCCTCTTATAGGTTTTCTCTTATTTTGTCATTGTTGATTGTGTGTGAATTATTGATGATGAATACATGTATGACCTATTTTCATTGATGTGGTGGTGTGAAATTATGCACTGTATTATGTCAATTTGATGATGAAAGCATGCGAAATTTGCAAATTGTTATTGTTAATTGATATGTTTGAGTTTTCAAAAGTATGACCTTAATTCATGATAAATTTGTGAAATTAATTATGAATCTATGTGAAATTAACATGTCTATGTGTTATAAATGGTATATGATTCGTTTGTGGTCGAATTGGATGTTTTAAGTGCAAAATCGAAGCTTTTATGAGGCTTTAATGGTGGAAAATCGTATTTTTCAAGTTCTGTCTGAGCGATCTCGCTCAGCGAGGATGAGGTTCGCTTAGTGAGCTACTGTTTTCGCTTAGAGAGAGTGACATAGTGGGGGGTTCTGGTTTCTAGATGCTCGCTCAGTGAGGACGAGCTTCTCTTTGCGAGCTACTGTGTTTGCTTAGTGAGGGTGACAGTGCATAATTGAATCGTTCGAGTTAATTCTTGTGACAATGTGTTGTTTTGGTGATTAATTGATGTTGTAATATATTGTTTAGAGTTATGTGATGTATTATGATTAATTGTATGATTATATGATGATTAATTATGTATTGTTGACATGACGAAAAATAGTTCAGAAGGGGGACTATTTGTATGTTTGTATGCATTGTTGTTATGATTGTTGGATAGTAGTTCAGAATGGGGGTTACTATTGTATATCATTGCATATATATATATATATACTACCTCGGTGTTTAAGTAAAATCGAGAGAAAATATTTTTAGTAAAATAAAACATAGCGCTCTCAGGACATACTCCCTTAGTTTTGTAATGTTCGGGGTGAAAGCGATGTCTCTTTATATATATTACCTCGATGTTTAAGTAAAACCCAGAGAAAATGTTTTCAGTAAAATAAAACATAGCGCTCTCATGACATATTCCTTCAGGTTTTTAATGTTCGAGGTGAAAATTTTGTCATAAAAAATCTTATTTGTAGTAGTGATTTCATACAATATTCTCATGGTGGGTCTATCGAGTATAAATATTAATACAAATATTTATACCTATGCAAATATTTGACATCTCATATCCATGACCAAAGAGATATGATCACAAGTATATTCATATAATACTCTCTATGCATTATTGTCGTCACATGTGACTGTAAAGCTTGATTATAATTACTTTAAGGATGACAATATTATATTTAATAAGATCTAACAATTTAGTCATACTTAATGTCCTCTTAAAATGAATTAACTATTTTATAGAATTCATTACTTTGAAACAAACATAATAAATAAATACCCTTTTGTTATAAATAATTAACATAATAAGTTCAAACATAAAATCATGTTTTTAGAATGGGAGAAAAGTTCATGATTCAATTTGCAGCTTAAGGCTTACTTATCATACATGTGGAGATATTACTTATATAAACAGAAATCATACAAACTAACTGATGATTAAGTCAAAGTTAGTTAGACTATTGTCTAATCATATTCTAACACTCCCTTAATATGAAGTTAGCATATACTCATATTACACCAAGATACACTTATTGGATCAATACATTATAAATAAATGAACTCAAACTACAAACACCAAGTCTTGATCTAATGTAGCTGAAGGACTCGAGCTTCAAGGGTTTTGTAAGCACATCTTCAAGTTGTTCTCCTGTTCTACAATGAGTCATCTCAATCTTTCCATCTTTAGTCAAATCCCTAAGGAAATAGAATCTAACATCTACGTGTTTGCATCTTCCATGCAAGACATGATTCTTTGACAACTTGATGTGTGGAATTGTTGTCACACTATATGATTGTACCTTGATTTTGAGTTTGGACAAGTTTTTGAAGGATGCTTCGAAGCCACAATCCTTGACAGACACATGAGGCTGTTGCAACAAATTCTGCTCAGTGCTTGATAGTGTTACAATGAGTTATTTCTTTGAGGGAAATGATATGAGGCCTGATCAAATCTTGAAGATATATCCTGTGTTACTTTTTCTATCATCACTATCCCCTACAAAATCAGAGTCTGACCACCCTTGCAACATCACTTCATCATTCATCTTGTACAAATTTCCCAGGTTTGCAGTCCCCTTTAGATACCTCAGGATCCTTTTTGTTGCTGCAAAGTGAACTTCTATTGGTCTCTTCCTATATACCTTTCCACCAAGAAAATTGAATATGCAAGATCAGGCCTAGTAGCAAGTAGATACATCAAGCTCCCCACCACCTGCTTGTATTTTGTGGCATCAACTGGCTTACCTTTCTCATCCTTTGTCAACCTATAACCTGACACACTAGGGTTACATACTTTGTTGCATTGTACCATGGCAAATATTCTGAGAAATTATTGACATATGAAGATTCATTTACTTTCTTGTTTCACTTCCACCCATAGGAAGTATCTCATAATCACCATATAGTCATACCAAACATCTTCTTCATAGATTGTTTGAAACCTTCAAATATCTTTTCATTATTGTCTGTGTAGATTAGATCATCTACATATAGGATGATAATCAAAATCTTGTCCTTACTATACTTCACAAACAATGTATGTTCATGAGGGCATTTTTCAATTTTTTATTGATTGAAGTAAACTTCAATCTTGCTATATCAGGCCCTTGGTGCCTTTTTAAGGCCATAAAGTGCTTTCCAGAGTTTGTAGACTTTATCTCTTCCTCCTTTCTCATAGCCAGATGGTTGATCTACATAAACATCTTCCATTAACTCACTATGTAGAAAATCACTTTTAACATCAAGTTGATACAATTTCCAATTTTTGCATGCTGCAAGTGCAAGAATAGTTCTGATGGTATTCCATCTTGCCACAGGAGCAACATATTTATTGTAGTATATGCCATGTTGTTGTGAGCATCCTTTGGCCATAAGTGTGAGAGAACTCTTTACTTTGAATTAATTTTTAATGATAGCAAATTGTGTGATCATCATCCAAATGTTGGTTGTGCATTACATTACCTGATACATTTGTGTTTTATTGTGTTTTCATCCCACTCTATTGTTCCATAACTGTACATATAGACTTACATTGATACTTCTCTTAAAATAACAATTAAAATTCATTCTGTGTCAGTATGCATCAATACATAAGCCTCTGCATCGATACATACTGCATGTGGTATATCACAAAACTCTTTTTGTTCAGTATGCATCGATACATACAAGTCATGCATCGATACATGAAAGGCAAAAGGCTTTATGCATCGATCCATACGATCCATGCATCGATACATGACCTATTGAAATAGCCTGTGTATCAATGCATACGCATTAGGCATCGATACATACTAGTGTAAAAATCACATGCATCGATACATACGATTTATGCATCGATACATGATTAATCCATTTCACCTAAAATTCACATATCTTACAGTATGCATCGATACACACTCTTATGCATCAATACATAAAGCTGTTTTATGTTGTAACAGTAACTGTTTTGCAGCATATATAAGACAGGTTATGACAGCAGTGAAAGAAACGAATTCATTGAGGGAAAACAATTGAACACAGATCAAAAGCAGTGTTGGAGCAATTGTTTTGTGAGCAATTAGAAACCTGAAAGAGACTTCATCTTCTTCATCTTCTCAATCACTTTTCTTCAAGAACATTTACACATAACCATTCTTGTTCTTTGGATTAAAGAAGCATCGAGATAACGTTCAGTGGTACGATCAAGGATCTAGCTGTGGTTTGCAGTGGAACGATCGAGGATCTAGCTGAGTCGAAGATTGAAGGGGGTTTCTAGGAAAAACCTACTGGTTTGTCCTTCAAGAACTGGAGTGTTCTTGAGGGTTTGGGAGTCACATTTGCAGAACATATTCAGCCGCAGCGTTGCGTTTGGAGATTGGGGGATTTCGCAAGCAGGTCGTGGAACCGGTGAATTGTTTGCAACTTTGTGCAGGAAAATCTTGATCGTGCTCAGATCAAGTGAAGGTTTATACAAGAAGAGGTTCTTAGAGTTTAGAATTCTGTCTTTGTACCATAACCTTGTATCAACGGATTCGGCAATAATTGATAATCAAAGTTCTCAATTTCATTTGAAATTGAGAGGGAGACGTACCCACACGCGAGGACGACGTGGGGAACTTCCTTACCAAATCTCTGCGTATCGTACTCTTACCTTACTCCTCTTTACGTTTTTCAAACTGTTTTCGCAATTTCAGTTAGTGTGTGGTGATTGTTTCTTTTTCAAGACAGCAGTGGCAAGAAAACTTTAATCAAACTCCATTGTTGTTTATCATCGATCACATACACACCAACTGTTTGATAAAACGGTTAGCTAGATTTTATTCATTGGAAATAGACTTTAATGACAAGTACATTCAATTAGTTAAAATTCTGGTGTGAATTGTTTCTGTCGTTCTCATTAAAATCCAGCAATTAAACTTGTGTGTCCGGCTTTCTAGTAGCGGTTCAGAATAGACGGAAGTCGATTCGGGACTGATTTTTCCGCCAACTTTGTAAACTCTGATAAAACTTTAAATCCGTTAAATTTGAAAGAGGTGATCTATTCACCCCCCCCTCTCGATCACTAGCCACACCGTCTAACAAGTGGTATCAGAGCGCCGGTTCGCTGGTGCTCTGTGGCTGCCTGTAACAGTATGGATTCTGAACCAAAGGGGGCGTATAATAGAGCGCCTATTTTCAACGGTGAAAATTACGGCTACTGGAAAGACTGCATGCGAGTTCATATAAATTCTGTGAATAGGCTAGTATGGGCTGCCATTGAAAATGGTCCTTTTCAAATTACAATGACAAATGCGGCTGGCGCCATAGTTCCTAAACCAGAAGCTGATTGGAATGAGAAAGATGAGAAAAAGTGGTCGTGTGATTGGAAAGCTCGAAATATACTAATTTCAGCATTTGGTGTTGATGAGTATTATCGAGTATCCCATTGCACGACAGCTAAAGAAATGTGGGATGCTTTAGAAGTTGCCCATGAGGGTACGACTGAAGTAAAACAGTCCCGCATTAACACACTTAATCAAGAATTTGAGCTCTTTCGCATGAAACAAGGAGAATCTATCTCCGACATGCAAAAGAGATTCACTCATCTCACTAATAGGTTGAATGCACTTGGAAAACCTGTTTCCAATGAAATTGCTACTAATAAAATTCTGAGGTGTCTTAGCAGGGAATGGCTACCTAAAGTGACAACTATCAAGGAAGCCAACGATCTAACGACACTTACGATTATAACTCTGTTTGGAAAACTGGAAGAACATCAACAAGCATTGGAAAGTCTTGAAAAATACGAGAACAAAAGTAAGAAGGAAAAGGAGAAGAAAAGAGACAAAGAGGGAGAGAAGAAGCCAATAGCTCTTGTGGCCTCTAGCTCTAAGTCCTCACGAAAAGAGCAAAGTGACAATGATTCTAGTAGTGACAAAGATTCAGATGATGAGGAAATGAGACATTTTGTAAGGAGATATAACAGATTCATTCGAAAGAACGGAGTCAAGCATTCCGACAAAAATCTCATGAAGTTTCGAAGACAATCTACAGATTCAAAACATGAAGAGAATAAGAAGAGTAAAGGAAGAGGATCTTGTTTTAATTGTGGTAAATCTGGACATTATAAAACAGATTGTTCTATGAAGTATAAGGATCAAGGAAAAGCTCCACCAAAAGGGTACATCAAACAAAGAAGAGCTTACATTGCATGGGAAAGTGATAGTGATTCATCAAGCACACAAAGTTCAAGTGAGAGTGATGAAACCGCAAATCTGTGCCTTACGGCTCACACCAAAAATCTGTCCTACCACAAGAAGAAAAACAATGACAAAAAGGTAAAACAAGCCTATTACAATAATTTCTCTTCTATGTCTTTTTCCGAACTAAAAATAGCTTTTGAAAAACTGCATAATGAAGCTGTCGATGCTTTTAAAAGACTATCTTCCGACAAACATATTTTTTCATTTTTGGAAGGTAAAGTAAACAAAGCCCAAATTGATTTAGAAGCATTGAAAGATAGTATTGCAGAAAATTCAAAAGATATTGACATTGATGGATGTAGTAGAGTTAGGTATTGTGACGCTTGTTATATTTGGCAAAAAGAGGTAAACACTCTTAAGGTCAAATTAGAAAAAGCGTTGCAACCTAAGGTCACTTATGCCGTTGACTCTAGGTTGTTTAAGAAGTCGTTAAATCCACCATATGCAAAATACTCTTTTATTCCAAAGGATTTAATGAACAAGAATAAACAAACGCATCATCATGGTTTATGTCATTATTGTTGTCGTGCTGGCCATACCATTGAGAAATGCAAGTTTAGGAGATTTCTTGTTCCTAAAGGTATTTATCAATGGAAGCCAAAAGGCAACCATGTTAGCACTTACCCACTCGGACCCAATGAAAATTGGGTACCAAATTCTCACTTTTGATATTGTAGGATGAGTGCCTTGCTTCCGTAGATAGAAGATGGTTTCTTGACAGCGGCTGCTCAAGGCACATGACCGGTGACATATCGCTCTTTATAGACTTCAAGGCAAAGAAGAAGGGATATGTTACTTATGGAGACAATAACAAAGGAGCTATACTCGGCAAAGGTAGTGTAGGTAATCCCTCTACCACTACTATTTATGATGTCCATTTAGTAGAGGGGCTTAAACACAACTTGTTAAGCATAAGTCAATTGCGTGACAAGGGTTATAAAGTTTCTTTCACAAAAACTTGCTGCATAATTGAACATGCTGAACAGAACATTGTGTTTAAGGGAGTAAGAGTAAATAATAATAAGCTTTTACTTACTGTTGAAGAATCTATCTATGTTTCTTTTGATGAGTCTTATCCGAAAAATGTCGGAAAAGGTATTTCTTTTGATGACGCAGGTGTATCTACAGAAGACATACTCAAGGAAGCTGTTGAGGAAACTGATCAGTCCAAGACAGCTGCCCATGAGAAGGAGGAAGATACTAGTCATGAAGAAAATGAAGAAGAAAAGACAGCTGATGTGAAGGAGCTTCCAACAGCTTGGAAATCCTCAAAAGACCATCCCATTGACAACATATTGGGAGACATTTCAAAGGGAGTAATGACCCATTCTAAGATAAAATTTTCTAAGGTTATGCAGGGTGAATTTGAGATAAGTCTCATGGGGGAGCTGAACTATTTCCTAGGACTGCAGATAAAGTGACTTGATGAGGGTACAGCAGTGTGTCAAACAAAATACTGCAGAAAACTACTCAAGCGCTTTGGAATAAATGACTCAAAATCAATTGACACACCTATGCCTACCAACGGGAATCTGGATAAGGATAAGCATGTTTCTTCTTATCTATATTATGCCTCACCTTGGTTGATGAGATTTGTTTTAGATTTCATTTATGCCTCACAAGATTACATCAACAGAGGTAATATCAATCCTTTCTACAATTCTCTTACTGCTAAGTGGTTGTATATGTTAGAACAAATGTTCTTACTCTCGTCGATATTAATTTGGTTGCATTTATTGTTTGCCTATATTGTTTGAACATTACAATAATCTGACTTATGAATCCTTCTTGGGCATAACCATCATGACATAGTGCAAAATGCATATCCATACTGCATCAAAAGTCATTAAAATCTGGTTTGGCATCAGTATGCATCGACACAAAACATGTATGCATCGATCCATATATTCTAGATTTCAATTTCTTTTAACCAACTGGCTCAGGATACATCGATGCATCCATCGCATGTATCGATACATAACCCTGTTATAAACAAAAATGAATGATAGGCATCGATTCATGGCCATTTGCATCGACACATACTGATGTTATTTGAATTAAATGCATTTCATCTCATGCTGCTCAAGTTTTATTTGAACTGTTGCACAATATATGGTTTAGCTTATGCAATTCTTAAACTCGTTCATACTGCTTATATGCTTATAACCTTCTGTTTACTTCTGATGTTATTACCCTTATTCGTCATTCTTTGTGAATGATTCTTTACTTTGAAGCTTCCTTCTTTGTGATTGATAGCTTGTTATCCATTTTTTTTTGCCATGTCCTGCTACACTATGCTACCTTGATAGATCTGTTTCTTCCTCTTTTTGATGTTGACAAAGGGGGAGAAAATGCAGATATGCACAAACTCAGGGGGAGTATCACACATCTTGCCAAGAATTTGCCATCATCAAAAAGGGGGAGTTTGTGAGAGAACTCTTTACTTTGAATTAATTTTTAATGATAGCAAATTGTGTGATCATCATCCAAATGTTGGTTGTGCATTACATTACCTGATACATTTGTGTTTTATTGTGTTTTCATCCCACTCTATTGTTGCATAACTGTACATATAGACTTACATTGATACTTCTCTTAAAATAACAATTAAAATTCATTCTGTGTCAGTATGCATCAATACATAAGCCTCTGCATCGATACATACTGCATGTGGTATATCACAAAACTCTTTTTGTTCAGTATGCATCGATACATACAAGTCATGCATCGATACATGAAAGGCAAAAGGCTTTATGCATCGATCCATACGATCCATGCATCGATACATGACCTATTGAAACAGCCTGTGTATCAATGCATACGCATTAGGCATCGATACATACTAGTGTAAAAATCACATGCATCGATACATACGATTTATGCATCGATACATGATTAATCCATTTCACCTAAAATTCACATATCTTACAGTATGCATCGATACACACTCTTATGCATCAATACATAAAGCTGTTTTATGTTGTAACAGTAACTGTTTTGCAGCATATATAAGACAGGTTATGACAGCAGTGAAAGAAACGAACTCATTGAGGGAAAACAATTGAACACAGATCAAAAGCAGTGTTGGAGCAATTGTTTTGTGAGCAATTAGAAACCTGAAAGAGACTTCATCTTCTTCATCTTCTCAATCACTTTTCTTCAAGAACATTTACACATAACCATTCTTGTTCTTTGGATTAAAGAAGCATCGAGATAACGTTCAGTGGTACGATCAAGGATCTAGCTGTGGTTTGCAGTGGAACGATCGAGGATCTAGCTGAGTCGAAGATTGAAGGGGGTTTCTAGGAAAAACCTACTGGTTTGTCCTTCAAGAACTGGAGTGTTCTTGAGGGTTTGGGAGTCACATTTGCAGAACATATTCAGCCGCAGCGTTGCGTTTGGAGATCGGGGGATTTCGCAAGCAGGTCGTGGAACCGGTGAATTGTTTGCAACTTTGTGCAGGAAAATCTTGATCGTGCTCAGATCAAGTGAAGGTTTATACAAGAAGAGGTTCTTAGAGTTTAGAATTCTGTCTTTGTACCATAACCTTGTATCAACGGATTCGGCAATAATTGATAATCAAAGTTCTCAATTTCATTTGAAATTGAGAGGGAGACGTACCCACACGCGAGGACGACGTGGGGAACTTCCTTACCAAATCTCTGCGTATCGTACTCTTACCTTACTCCTCTTTACGTTTTTCAAACTGTTTTCGCAATTTCAGTTAGTGTGTGGTGATTGTTTCTTTTTCAAGACAGCAGTGGCAAGAAAACTTTAATCAAACTCCATTGTTGTTTATCATCGATCACATACACACCAACTGTTTGATAAAACGGTTAGCTAGATTTTATTCATTGGAAATAGACTTTAATGACAAGTGCATTCAATTAGTTAAAATTCTGGTGTGAATTGTTTCTGTCGTTCTCATTAAAATCCAGCAATTAAACTTGTGTGTCCGGCTTTCTAGTAGCGGTTCAGAATAGACGGAAGTCGATTCGGGACTGATTTTTCCGCCAACTTTGTAAACTCTGATAAAACTTTAAATCCGTTAAATTTGAAAGAGGTGATCTATTCACCCCCCCCTCTCGATCACTAGCCACACCGTCTAACAAGTGGTATCAGAGCGCCGGTTCGCTGGTGCTCTGTGGCTGCCTGTAACAGTATGGATTCTGAACCAAAGGGGGCGTATAATAGAGCGCCTATTTTCAACGGTGAAAATTACGGCTACTGGAAAGACTGCATGCGAGTTCATATAAATTCTGTGAATAGGCTAGTATGGGCTGCCATTGAAAATGGTCCTTTTCAAATTACAATGACAAATGCGGCTGGCGCCATAGTTCCTAAACCAGAAGCTGATTGGAATGAGAAAGATGAGAAAAAGTGGTCGTGTGATTGGAAAGCTCGAAATATACTAATTTCAGCATTTGGTGTTGATGAGTATTATCGAGTATCCCATTGCACGACAGCTAAAGAAATGTGGGATGCTTTAGAAGTTGCCCATGAGGGTACGACTGAAGTAAAACAGTCCCGCATTAACACACTTAATCAAGAATTTGAGCTCTTTCGCATGAAACAAGGAGAATCTATCTCCGACATGCAAAAGAGATTCACTCATCTCACTAATAGGTTGAATGCACTTGGAAAACCTGTTTCCAATGAAATTGCTACTAATAAAATTCTGAGGTGTCTTAGCAGGGAATGGCTACCTAAAGTGACAACTATCAAGGAAGCCAACGATCTAACGACACTTACGATTATAACTCTGTTTGGAAAACTGGAAGAACATCAACAAGCATTGGAAAGTCTTGAAAAATACGAGAACAAAAGTAAGAAGGAAAAGGAGAAGAAAAGAGACAAAGAGGGAGAGAAGAAGCCAATAGCTCTTGTGGCCTCTAGCTCTAAGTCCTCACGAAAAGAGCAAAGTGACAATGATTCTAGTAGTGACAAAGATTCAGATGATGAGGAAATGAGACATTTTGTAAGGAGATATAACAGATTCATTCGAAAGAACGGAGTCAAGCATTCCGACAAAAATCTCATGAAGTTTCGAAGACAATCTACAGATTCAAAACATGAAGAGAATAAGAAGAGTAAAGGAAGAGGATCTTGTTTTAATTGTGGTAAATCTGGACATTATAAAACAGATTGTTCTATGAAGTATAAGGATCAAGGAAAAGCTCCACCAAAAGGGTACATCAAACAAAGAAGAGCTTACATTGCATGGGAAAGTGATAGTGATTCATCAAGCACACAAAGTTCAAGTGAGAGTGATGAAACCGCAAATCTGTGCCTTACGGCTCACACCAAAAATCTGTCCTACCACAAGAAGAAAAACAATGACAAAAAGGTAAAACAAGCCTATTACAATAATTTCTCTTCTATGTCTTTTTCCGAACTAAAAATAGCTTTTGAAAAACTGCATAATGAAGCTGTCGATGCTTTTAAAAGACTATCTTCCGACAAACATATTTTTTCATTTTTGGAAGGTAAAGTAAACAAAGCCCAAATTGATTTAGAAGCATTGAAAGATAGTATTGCAGAAAATTCAAAAGATATTGACATTGATGGATGTAGTAGAGTTAGGTATTGTGACGCTTGTTATATTTGGCAAAAAGAGGTAAACACTCTTAAGGTCAAATTAGAAAAAGCGTTGCAACCTAAGGTCACTTATGCCGTTGACTCTAGGTTGTTTAAGAAGTCGTTAAATCCACCATATGCAAAATACTCTTTTATTCCAAAGGATTTAATGAACAAGAATAAACAAACGCATCATCATGGTTTATGTCATTATTGTTGTCGTGCTGGCCATACCATTGAGAAATGCAAGTTTAGGAGATTTCTTGTTCCTAAAGGTATTTATCAATGGAAGCCAAAAGGCAACCATGTTAGCACTTACCCACTCGGACCCAATGAAAATTGGGTACCAAATTCTCACTTTTGATATTGTAGGATGAGTGCCTTGCTTCCGTAGATAGAAGATGGTTTCTTGACAGCGGCTGCTCAAGGCACATGACCGGTGACATATCGCTCTTTATAGACTTCAAGGCAAAGAAGAAGGGATATGTTACTTATGGAGACAATAACAAAGGAGCTATACTCGGCAAAGGTAGTGTAGGTAATCCCTCTACCACTACTATTTATGATGTCCATTTAGTAGAGGGGCTTAAACACAACTTGTTAAGCATAAGTCAATTGCGTGACAAGGGTTATAAAGTTTCTTTCACAAAAACTTGCTGCATAATTGAACATGCTGAACAGAACATTGTGTTTAAGGGAGTAAGAGTAAATAATAATAAGCTTTTACTTACTGTTGAAGAATCTATCTATGTTTCTTTTGATGAGTCTTATCCGAAAAATGTCGGAAAAGGTATTTCTTTTGATGACGCAGGTGTATCTACAGAAGACATACTCAAGGAAGCTGTTGAGGAAACTGATCAGTCCAAGACAGCTGCCCATGAGAAGGAGGAAGATACTAGTCATGAAGAAAATGAAGAAGAAAAGACAGCTGATGTGAAGGAGCTTCCAACAGCTTGGAAATCCTCAAAAGACCATCCCATTGACAACATATTGGGAGACATTTCAAAGGGAGTAATGACCCATTCTAAGATAAAATTTTCTAAGGTTATGCAGGGTGAATTTGAGATAAGTCTCATGGGGGAGCTGAACTATTTCCTAGGACTGCAGATAAAGTGACTTGATGAGGGTACAGCAGTGTGTCAAACAAAATACTGCAGAAAACTACTCAAGCGCTTTGGAATAAATGACTCAAAATCAATTGACACACCTATGCCTACCAACGGGAATCTGGATAAGGATAAGCATGTTTCTTCTTATCTATATTATGCCTCACCTTGGTTGATGAGATTTGTTTTAGATTTCATTTATGCCTCACAAGATTACATCAACAGAGGTAATATCAATCCTTTCTACAATTCTCTTACTGCTAAGTGGTTGTATATGTTAGAACAAATGTTCTTACTCTCGTCGATATTAATTTGGTTGCATTTATTGTTTGCCTATATTGTTTGAACATTACAATAATCTGACTTATGAATCCTTCTTGGGCATAACCATCATGACATAGTGCAAAATGCATATCCATACTGCATCAAAAGTCATTAAAATCTGGTTTGGCATCAGTATGCATCGACACAAAACATGTATGCATCGATCCATATATTCTAGATTTCAATTTCTTTTAACCAACTGGCTCAGGATACATCGATGCATCCATCGCATGTATCGATACATAACCCTGTTATAAACAAAAATGAATGATAGGCATCGATTCATGGCCATTTGCATCGACACATACTGATGTTATTTGAATTAAATGCATTTCATCTCATGCTGCTCAAGTTTTATTTGAACTGTTGCACAATATATGGTTTAGCTTATGCAATTCTTAAACTCGTTCATACTGCTTATATGCTTATAACCTTCTGTTTACTTCTGATGTTATTACCCTTATTCGTCATTCTTTGTGAATGATTCTTTACTTTGAAGCTTCCTTCTTTGTGATTGATAGCTTGTTATCCATTTTTTTTTGCCATGTCCTGCTACACTATGCTACCTTGATAGATCTGTTTCTTCCTCTTTTTGATGTTGACAAAGGGGGAGAAAATGCAGATATGCACAAACTCAGGGGGAGTATCACACATCTTGCCAAGAATTTGCCATCATCAAAAAGGGGGAGTTTGTGAGAGAACTCTTTACTTTGAATTAATTTTTAATGATAGCAAATTGTGTGATCATCATCCAAATGTTGGTTGTGCATTACATTACCTGATACATTTGTGTTTTATTGTGTTTTCATCCCACTCTATTGTTGCATAACTGTACATATAGACTTACATTGATACTTCTCTTAAAATAACAATTAAAATTCATTCTGTGTCAGTATGCATCAATACATAAGCCTCTGCATCGATACATACTGCATGTGGTATATCACAAAACTCTTTTTGTTCAGTATGCATCGATACATACAAGTCATGCATCGATACATGAAAGGCAAAAGGCTTTATGCATCGATCCATACGATCCATGCATCGATACATGACCTATTGAAACAGCCTGTGTATCAATGCATACGCATTAGGCATCGATACATACTAGTGTAAAAATCACATGCATCGATACATACGATTTATGCATCGATACATGATTAATCCATTTCACCTAAAATTCACATATCTTACAGTATGCATCGATACACACTCTTATGCATCAATACATAAAGCTGTTTTATGTTGTAACAGTAACTGTTTTGCAGCATATATAAGACAGGTTATGACAGCAGTGAAAGAAACGAATTCATTGAGGGAAAACAATTGAACACAGATCAAAAGCAGTGTTGGAGCAATTGTTTTGTGAGCAATTAGAAACCTGAAAGAGACTTCATCTTCTTCATCTTCTCAATCACTTTTCTTCAAGAACATTTACACATAACCATTCTTGTTCTTTGGATTAAAGAAGCATCGAGATAACGTTCAGTGGTACGATCAAGGATCTAGCTGTGGTTTGCAGTGGAACGATCGAGGATCTAGCTGAGTCGAAGATTGAAGGGGGTTTCTAGGAAAAACCTACTGGTTTGTCCTTCAAGAACTGGAGTGTTCTTGAGGGTTTGGGAGTCACATTTGCAGAACATATTCAGCCGCAGCGTTGCGTTTGGAGATCGGGGGATTTCGCAAGCAGGTCGTGGAACCGGTGAATTGTTTGCAACTTTGTGCAGGAAAATCTTGATCGTGCTCAGATCAAGTGAAGGTTTATACAAGAAGAGGTTCTTAGAGTTTAGAATTCTGTCTTTGTACCATAACCTTGTATCAACGGATTCGGCAATAATTGATAATCAAAGTTCTCAATTTCATTTGAAATTGAGAGGGAGACGTACCCACACGCGAGGACGACGTGGGGAACTTCCTTACCAAATCTCTGCGTATCGTACTCTTACCTTACTCCTCTTTACGTTTTTCAATCTGTTTTCGCAATTTCAGTTAGTGTGTGGTGATTGTTTCTTTTTCAAGACAGCAGTGGCAAGAAAACTTTAATCAAACTCCATTGCTGTTTATCATCGATCACATACACACCAACTGTTTGATAAAACGGTTAGCTAGATTTTATTCATTGGAAATAGACTTTAATGACAAGTGCATTCAATTAGTTAAAATTCTGGTGTGAATTGTTTCTGTCATTCTCATTAAAATCCAGCAATTAAACTTGTGTGTCCGGCTTTCTAGTAGCGGTTCAGAATAGACGGAAGTCGATTCGGGACTGATTTTTCCGCCAACTTTGAAAACTCTGATAAAACTTTAAATCCGTTAAATTTGAAAGAGGTGATCTATTCACCCCCCCTCTCGATCACTAGCCACACCGTCTAACAATAAGTATTGCTTTATACTTCTCTACTTTCCCATTTTCATTTCATTTGGTCTTGTACATCCTCTTGACATCAATTTTCTTGGCTCCTGGTGGCAAGTTGACCAGACTCCAACTTTCATTCTCTTCAATTCATTGAGTTTCCTGATCCATAACTTGTCTCCACTTCTCATGTTTAACTGCTTCATCATAAGTAAGATGATCACCATTTCCACAAACCATAATTAAGTTGTTCAATTGCTCTTCTTATTTTGTGTTAATTACATAATCATCTAAGTACATTGACCTTCTTCTCTATCTTACATCATGCTCTCCTTGAACTTGCCTTTGGGAGTTGATTTCTTCACCCATTGCGCTATCCTCACTTGCACTTTCTACATTGTTTATTTAATGATGTGGATCATTATGATCCATATTCACTTTATTATCAATCACTCCAACTTCATCACCCTCTCCATCATCATCAACATTGCCAGTTATTTGATTACTTTCTTCTTTGTCATCTAAGTTCCATTTATAACCTTTAAGTTCTTCAAATGTCACACCCCTACTGATCAAAATCTTATTTTTCACAATATCATAGTGTTTGTAGGCCTTTGATTTATCACTTGCTCCCAGGAATACACACTTTGTACTCTTGACATCAAGCTTATTTTTATGCACATCAGGGATGTGCGCATAAGCTACACATCCAAACGCCTTGAGATCATACAATGAGGGATTCACACCATTCCATGCCTCTTTTGGAGTCATGAACTTCACATAAAATGTAGGACTTTCTGTTGATAATGTATGTTGCCCATTTAGTTGCTTCAGGCCAAAAACTCTTAGGAACTTTTCTGCTTTACATCATGCTTATGATCACATTCATCAAGGTTCTATTTTTTCTTTCTGATACTCCATTTTGCTGGGAGTATAAGCAGTTGTGAATTGCCTCTTGATGCCATGGAGACTGCTGAAATCAGAAAAAGCATTGGGTGTAAACTTTCCTTCTTTATTTGTCCTAAAACATTTGATGTAATGTCCTGACTATTTTTCTACTAAAGCCTTGAATTGTTTGAAAACATCAAAAACACCAATTTTCTCGTGTAGAAAGTAAATCAAGGATTTCCTACTAAAGTTATCAACGAATGTAATGAAGTACCTGCTTCCACCATTTTATGCAAGCTTGATAGGTCCATACACATCTGAGTGGATTAACTCAAGATTTTATTTGGCTCTCCATATATCATGTTTTGGTATGGCTTCTCTGTATTACTTCCCCATAAAGCAATCTGAGCATGTCTCCTCAAGGTCCTTCAAGTTAGGTAAGCCATTTACCATCTCCTTCTTGATGAGTGTGTCAAGGCCTTTGAAACTCAAGTGGCCATATCTACAATGCCACAAGTGAGTGACATAGTCAATAGTAGCCTTCATGTACATGGGAAGGACCATAGGTGCAGAAACTCCATACATCCTGTTGGTAGAAATCATTGTGCTCATAATCAAGTCTTTGTCACTAAAATACCTTGTAGCCTCCATCCTTGAACACCATTGTTAACTACTTATGCATTAGTTTCCCAACACTTTTAAGATTGTTCTTCAAGCATATCAAGTAATACACATCAGTGATTACTTTAGTGATATCATTCATGTGAAGTTTCAGGTCTCCCTTTCCCATTACCTACATTTCAGAATCATCCCCTAGCTTGACAGATTCACGAAAAATTTCATCAAAATTTAATAGCCATTATTTTGTTCCCACCATATGATTAATGCATCCCGAGTTAAGAAACCACACTTGATTGTTGGTTTTTATGTCTTCCTTTTGAGCCATGAGTAACAACTCATAACTTTCATCAAACTCAGCAAAGTTGGCATCATTTTCTTGCCAAATTGGACACTAACTTTGATAGTGCCCTATCTTGTGACACTTGTAACATTGAACCTGATCTCTGCTTAGTCTTCCTCTACCACGACCATGAAAAACACCACGTCCCCTACCTCAATTGTTGATACCACCACAACCATAACTTGCAATCTTTAACACATGTTCTTCCTTCTTTTCTTGATTAATATTCATCCTTTACTCATGCACCAGGAGACTGCTTTCTAGCTCATCAATAGACAAAGTTGTAACATCATTCAATTCTTCTATGGAGCAAACCACATAGTTTAATTTTATGGTCATAAACCTCAACACCTTCTCAACAATGATGGTTTGTTATATCTTCTCACCTTGAGAAATCATCTTGTTTGTAATAGCCAAGGATCTTGTGAAACATTTATCAATTGTTTTGTTATCCTTCATGTAAAGAACTTCAAACTTTTTACGTAATACTTGCAATTGAGCCCTCTTCACCTCGTAGAGCCTTGATACTTCATGCGCATGGAATCCCAAATATCTTTGGTCGTGTCACGAGTCAGAATTCTTTCAAGAATTTTTTGATTAATTGCTTGAAACAAATAGATTTTGGCCTTGAGATCTTTGAGTTTTCTCGTTTCTACAAGTTTTCTTTGTTCTGTTTTTGCATCTGGTGGTGCAACCTATCGCGCCACGAAAAATATAGAGTCTTCGCCGGATTTTATTTATTCCAAAGGAAAGGGAAAATAACGATAAAACCCCAAATGAAAGAATGGTCTCGCAACCAAAAGCGGATTCAGAAGTCGGTTATGCAAGGGGAAGATATTAGCACCCCTCACATCCATTGTACTCCATGAGAACCACTTGCTCGTATAAAATGCGTATGGATGTTGTTTATCTGTATGTTGATTTCTATTGGGAATGAGATGAAAGAATAAGATGGGTAGAGAAAATAAGTTTTAAGTTAGTGTGCTCGCTAAGGATTTGGGCCCTTGTGCCTATGTATCCTCATACGTGCAATAAGGAAGTCAGAGCTCCGCAGTTCGACTCACAAACGGAACATTTATTTGGATGTTTTTGCTGAACAATATTGACGTTTGTGTGCTACTGTTCACTTGATTGTATACTCTGTCATGGTAGCGGGAAGTATTTTCTTGTTTGTGGTAAAATGGATACGCTTGGATCATACTCTAGCAGTTAAACATTACTTGCTCATACATGGAGGCTTAAGCGTCGTTCACGGTAGAACGAAAGTAACACGTCCTTTTTTGAAAGATTTTTGAAGAGTGCACTAAGGAAAAAGATGATTTGATATATTGTGGTTGATTTTATGTACAAAGACAAGCATCAGACTCTTGGCTAGATACAATCAACAGTCTAAGAATTCGGGAGTTGAGAGGACAATGTTATCCTAACCACTCTTTTTCATCCAAAAAGAGATTTGAATTGTGAAAAGAGTTTGGTAAGTCTAACCATTGGAACTTAGAGGGAGACAAGTATCTGACCCTTGACTAAGTATGACCAACAATCAGAATACTTGGGAGTCGAGAGGACATTGGAGTCCTAACTACCCTTTTTCTCCCTCATAGCACATAGATCTAACTTGTTTGAATCATTAGATGTTTTAAGGGGGAAGTCAAGTGTCGGGTCCTCAAGCTAGGCACGACCGATAATCCAAGTACTTGAATGTTATATACAAGCACGTACACCCCCTTTTTGCATTCCAGTTTGTCATGAAAATGTTTTGAAAAAGGCATTTGATGCTGGATCAAGTGTTTGAGTTTATCATGAAAGAGTGTGTATGAAGAATGGAGGTGAGAGATAGAATGATATTGAGAAGTGAATGAAGAAGAGATGGGAATTATGGATCATGGAAAGGATGGGAAATACTTGATGTTGGATCAAGTATTCGCGTTGCAACGGTGTGAGTTTTATTTGGAAAACAACTTGACGTTGAATCAAGTACCTTTTGTTTCTTTTGAAATGCTTTATTTATCGTTTTGGTTTTTATCTTTTTAATTAGCATGCATGATGAATTAACTAAAAAAAGCAATAAATCTAAACTATTACATGATCATGGGGTAGGGGAAGATTCAACCCACAACAGGGGGATGGATCCACACAAGGCAACATAAGGGAATGAAAAGAAAATACAAGTTACAAACTATTAAACTATCTACCATGCCTAAAGCATAAAAGTGGTATGGTACTTCAAACAATACAAGGCTATTGAATATGTTAGAATTGGTTAGGAGCATGGCTAGCTAGGAGTGTGCTTGAATCTCAAAGTCACATGTGGAAACACAAAGCAACAAATGGGTTAGCATGAGATTAAGTCAAATGAATGAGAATGATGCATCAATATGTAAACATACTCAATGGTTTAAATCAATTCGAATGGTAATGGATTAGTCAATGAAAAATAATCAAATATCTATCATGTGATCATCAAAAATAAAATTAAGCACACAAGACATTCATCACCTAAATTGAAATGGGATTTTCAATTTAATCAAAATGATCACAAATCAAACGAATCGATTAAAGTGAACGTTAATTCTAAAGGTCAAAATCTACCTAAACATGAATTATAACCACAATTAAAATGGGAAATTCACAATCCGAATTACAACTTGAATTCTAATGGATATGAACATGTAAGTCATTACACAAAAGTCCCATTGAATGGAAAATTAACCTAATGGGAAATACATGATAAAATCAACACTAACCATATTAATCTCAATAAAAATCCACAAAATGAATATCAAGACTTAATGACTAAAATTTAATCATGACATGGTTAATCACATGAATATTAATTCTGAAAAATTAATAAATTAAATCTACTATAAACATATGATTAAACCTAATTTCTAACTAAATACCTAATCCTAATTAACCATATGAACTATGCTAATTCCTAATAAAAAATTAGCTCTACACCTAATGGCGATTCTAATTTTAACCATAACAAAAAAAACAGTGGCGTTACTAATCAACAAGAATAAAAAAGATTAACATAAATTAAATAAATTAAAGAGGATTATGGGAGGATTAAACAAGAACATTAGATTAGGTGTGTGTGAAATGATTGGAGGGGTAGATTAGGAATAAAGAAGCGAAATTTCTTGGGCCGAAGCTCAAGCTTCCAAGCACACCATCGGGACCCCAATGCAATCCAAAAGCGAATCACCATCACACTCCACACGTCTTCCCCCGGAAATGTTCAAAAGTTCATTCATGGCCGAACACACGAACATGTTCGTCCTCGCTTCGTAGCACACACGAGCAACCATGAATTGAAACTCACATCAACTTCTCACTAAGAATTAAGGACGAATTTCAAATCCACATCCTATTCCACTCCCGGCGTAATCAATTCCAGGTTCGGTTCTGGAATTATTATTCTGTTAGATGAATTCAGTTGGAGATTCGATTGAGTTGAGAGGGTGATGGAATTGAGGGAGTCACCAAACGGTTCTGTTTTGGTCACCTTCTGATTGAAAAAATTTGGTGGTGAAGGAAGTTAGGAGAGGTTTTTGAAGGTGGTTAGAGAGTGAAATTTTCAGTTATCAATTCTGTTGGAATTCTGTTGGAGTGTGGATGGTTTGAGGTAGTTGGAATTCTGTTAGGTTTTGAGGGCTTTTATTGAGTTCTTTGGTTCTATTAAGTTGGGGACTTTTTTCAAATTCCGTTTTTTTGAAGTTTGTTATGGTGAATGGTTCAATGTCAGTTGGTTCAATTAAGAGATTGGGTTGTCAATTATGAAGTTAGTTTTTTGTTCTACATTTATGATGAAAGTTTCTGTTGTTGATTTGTTATGTATGGCCTGCTAGTGTATATGCTTTTACTAACGATGAGATATGTCAATTGGTTTGTATCCCCAAAATGAGCTTAGTGTAGTATGGTCAAATGGGAGCATATGGATGCTTAGGAAGATATAATGACGGGCTGCCAATTTCCAAACTCTTTCCCTTGTTCTTTTTCGATCCCAACCATGCATTGTGATGTTATGTAGTAGAATTAGGGATTTTGTGTTTATGAATGGATTGGAAAATTTATGTAATGGTGTATGTGATATGTAGTTAAATGAATGTTCACAATGAAGTATAATTTGGAACATGGCTTTGTAATCTATGGAAATGTATAGTTTGACATTGAATATTAACTTGTGTATTGAATTGTAACTTGGAAGAGAAATGTCATGGTTCACATTGGTTCATGGTTATGTTTGGAAATTGAATGGTTTATGTATGGATTGTGGTTTGAATGTGTAACTTGAATTGGTTTAATGGTTGAAAGGTTTATGAACATGGTTTAATGGTAGAAAGGTTTAA
Source organism: Lathyrus oleraceus (assembly GCF_024323335.1). Classification (NCBI taxonomy): domain Eukaryota; kingdom Viridiplantae; phylum Streptophyta; class Magnoliopsida; order Fabales; family Fabaceae; genus Lathyrus; species Lathyrus oleraceus. The sequence continues at coordinate 506,854,364 of NC_066583.1, read as the reverse complement.
TGGTTCATGATGAATAGAATTAATGGGATTTGGTTTAAAATTATGATTTGGTTGACTTTGGTCAAAGTTGACCAAAAAGTTAACAGTTGACCAAAGTCAACACTTGGTCAAAGTTCCACTTTTTTTATTTTTTTTTATTTTGTAATGTATGGAGAGTTATGCCTTGTAATGGAAATTGATATATGTAAGACCGCAATTTTGACTCTAAGATCCCTCATGCTATCTCATCATGTGCATTGGCATTGAGATCACACCTTGACATCCTCCTTGCCCCTCTTTCATTGGGTTTGCATTGGGAGAGATCACCAAACACATTTTGATTGTATCATACTTTATTTTCTTATTTACTAACCAAAATACCAAAAATATGTCAATGTATAGTTTGTTGCTTTTGTAGGTAGTGTGTATGCTGACCTATGCTTTATCAAACTCATATCTAGGGTTTAAGACCCTCAATGCAAGGAGCTCAATCAATAATTGATTTACATTGGTTCTAGGCATCATATATGGACCCCCATGATCTTCACATATAATTTTGATCAAGAAATCATCAAGAGCTTGGAGTTTGTTTGCCTTGGAAACCCAAATTCATCTAGGTATCTTGTGTGACTTCTTCAACCAGTTTCTTCAACATTTGATCAAATATTTCAAGGGATACTTCACATTAAATAATATTATGCATATATGATCCTCCATGAGTCCCAAAAGTCTAGAGAATGTCAAGCTAGCAAGATGGTTTATGGTGGTTGACCAGAGAAAGTCAACTAGTCAAAACTGGAGTTCCCTAGACCCGATCTCCTACAATTTTTGTCATATGAAAATGATTCCAAGAGAAAAGTTACTCCAAATGACATTAAAAACAACTTTAATGTTGAATTCAAGAGTTATTTTTGCTTTTAAAGTCATTTTTTATGGTGAAAGATTATAAGTCATTTTGTCTGAACCCTAGTTTGGAGGTCAACTTCTCAAGACCATAACTTGCTCAATTTTTATGATACGAAATCCATTAAAATTCCATGATCAAATTCAAGATATATACTTCAACATTTATGTTTAGAGGAAGTTTAAATTCAACTTGCAAATTCATGTGCCAAGAGGAAACATTATAGGTCATTTTGGGCCAATACCATTGAACAAGTGATTTTCCTCAACTTCTAAAATGCATAACTCCTTCATGAAAAATCCAAATGAGGTCAAATTTGTAACCAAATTGAAGAGGTTTAAAATAGATACAACTTTGGTGAAGGAACCTTTCTCATTTGAAGTCCATAGAAAAAGTTATTCAAGATGGAAGAAGTGAACATTTGACTCAGGACTTAGAAAGTTTTCAAATATGTTTGATTTCCCAAACTTCCACCTCAAAATTCACCATGATCCAAACTTCAAATGAAAAAGTGTTCAATATGAAAGTTGTTCCCCTTGATCCCACCTTTCCCAAAAGTCCAAGAACACCTCATTTGGCTAAAGGATGAAGGAATTGCGCATGGGTGCAATATGAAGAACCATATGGATGATTTCCACTTCCACTTTTCATACACGATTGCATGGCCTAACAACATGATTTCAACATGATTCTCACTCATTTTGGACCTGATTACATCACTTGATGGGCCTATCACACGCCCATGCAAGCATGCAAAGGGAATTTCTCAGTTTTGCCAAAACTGGAAGTGTGTGGAAATCAATCTCCTTGGCTATAAATAAGACCCTCATTGCTCAGAATTAAGGACCTCATGCCCAAGCTTTGAACCTGCAATCCCAAACCCTCACCATTGAAGGATAATCTTGAAGGTTTTCTTTGAAAATCGAGTTTCAAATCTCCATCTGTTTTGAGATTGAAACTCCAAGAGTCCAGACCTTTTCTTGATCCTAATCACTTCCAACAAAGTTCTGAAGCAAGGCCAAGCACAATTGGAATCAAGATCGAGCAAGTTTGAAGCTTCATTGAAGGTGAATTTTCAGAATTTTCTTCTCTTCGATTTCCCTCAATTCTTTGTGATTTTTGGTTGTATGAAGTCCTATCAATGTAGGCAAGAAGATTGAGTTGCTTTGAGATCAAATTGAAGCAACTCAATTCATGATCCTCAAAATTCAAATCCCTGTATCTTTTTATATACTTGGAATTGGAGAAAACTGAGGACAGATTCAAGCTCCTGAGCATTTTTTCTTTAAATCCATGTCTTTGTTATTCATTTTGGTGATGGTTGATGGTGGACCAGTCCGGTGAGGTCCACCGAAGAAGAAGACCGGAGCCCTAGCTCCAGTTATGTGTTGTCACACATCTCAGCCACAGGATCCATTTGAAATGTTTTAATCTCAACCTTTGTTTCTGATTACCCAGCCTGCAGTGCATTTGATCCAAGTGTTTGTGGAATGTGCGCTTCTGGCCATCAGATCTGTCACGTCAATTAATGAGGGAGATCTGATGGCCCTTGTTTTTTTAATTTTTATGTTTAATCCATTTATTTTGATTAATTCATATTAATTTCATTTTTAATCGAAAAAATATGGGGCCTTCACCAAAAATCTTTAAATATTTCCCTCTTTCATTTTTTGAATTAAAATTATTTTTTGGATTAATTTTGATATTTTTCATGATTTAATTATTTGTGTGCATATTTTTAATTGTTTAAAAATACTTATGACTTTTCAAAAATTATGAAATTTTTTGTCTAAGGTCCTTTGACCTTGTTTGACCTAGGATAAATCTCTTGGTCATTTATTTGGTGTTTTGAAGAGGTTTTAGGTTTTTGACCAAACATAATTATATTTAAATGCATTTTAATTTGGTTTTTAATTGATTAATTGTGTAGAATTTATGTTGAGCCATTTTTATTGACTTGTGATGTTTGACTATGTGTTTGGGCCTTGGTCAAGGTTGATTTGACTTTTTTTGGATTAAAATAATTGGATTTAGGGGATTGATGAAATGTACATTTCATCTCCCAAAATGAATGAATGATTTTAATTTGATAAAATTCCTCCCATGACCAATTTGTGTTTCTCTCATCTCCCCTCCCTTTTCATCTTCAATCCCATTCTTTCCCATCCCCTCCATTGACCAATGAAATATCAATATCCTAAGGCTAATTGGTTCATCAATAACCTTGTGTTAGATGAACCAATACAAGTATGGATGAGATAGGTCTATCCTTTGATCTTTTTCTTTTTTGTGTGTGGTATGTTTTAGGAGTATGGTTCATTATACCATATCTCTAACATGCATTAATACCAAAATTTCTGTCGCTCGACCTCAGATAGTTGTGACTTCTACATAAGTCCAATTACGATTGCTTAACATAGAGCTAAATTTTGTCCCTAAAGGCATAACATTCTAGTAAGTGAGATTGTAAGTCTCCCCCCTTTCATGGTATTGTATGAAAACTTGGCCTTTTTTCCTTCCTTTGTAAGATGTCTTGGTTCAAAGATCCATGCTTGTGAATAGAGGGTTGAGTGTTCTCCAAAGAATGACTTAATCAATTGAAAAGCAAAACACCATTAACATCTAATCAATTAACATTTGACTAACTTTTATAATATTGCTTTTATTTTCAAGTCATTTAATTTATGCAATTTAAATTCAAGTCATTTACCATTTCATTTGTCATTTACATATCATTTAACTTGTTTATGTTTATGTCATTTTCACTTTGCTCATTTGAGCCATATATTGTGATTGTATATATTTGATTGTGTATCTTGTTTGTGTTTATGGTCTTAGGACCTTAAAATACTTAATAAACAACAAAAACCCAAAAAAATGTTTGTCTGGACTGTTGATTTGATCTGAGCTTTTGGACTTAGAATTAGGCAACATTCCCTATGCAAAAGGACTTGGCCAATGCCAACATTTCTGAAACCAAGTTATGGTGATTTGAGCTTTCATCTGATGCAAGTATTGGGATCCATATGAAATCATTTGCCACATGATCTTGATGCAACTGTTATTTTGAACCTGTGTCTAATGCCTTGTTCTGAGTCAATCAAGGAGTATTTGATCTTATACATGAAAAGATAAAGAAGACTGTTAGCTGTGAAGTTACTTGCTTGGATGTGGCTATCTTTATTTGATGCCTTGCTCTTCATATTGCTATTTGCTTGTTAATATTGCTTAATTCAAAGTCAAAAGGGAAAGTGGGTTTTCTATACGACATTCTTGTCTGTTGGATTGCATCCCAGTGGTCAGATCTTTTCAACTCTTAACTTTTAATTTTATGCTTAGGATTAGTCTCATCATCTCCTCCCACTTATTAAATTTCAAAATCTTCCCCCCTTTTAAAAATCTTCTTTGTTTGTGATTTCAAAATGTAGACTTTATTGCAAATTAGAAACTTTGGCCTTATGCCATTGAATTTTAAACTCTTTTCTTAAATCAAACTTGTAAATGAATCTAATCATATTGACTTAAAATTTCAAAAGACAAAAAAAACTAACACTCATTCAAACTCTTTTAGGCCTTTTGTGCCTCTTTTTTTAAACTTAATTTTGATTAAACGCAATCCACTTATTTTGAAATTGATACCACGAACTACGTGGTTTTGATCCCTCATTTTTGTGTTGGTACATAGGCACAAGCCCGAAGGTCTTGTCAAATACAAAAATATAATCAATGAATTCTTTTCTCATCCCCACACTCCATTTATTGCAAACATCTTTTATACCAAAAACACATACACACATAAAAATGGGCTCCCTGGGAGTACCTAGGACACTTTGGGTGCTATCACCTTCCCTCTGTGTAACCAACCCCCTTACCTGTAATCTCTGGCATTTTATTAGTTTTGATTTGAAAACTTCTTATGTTTGAGTTTTGTTCGTGCTTTTCCCTTTTCCTTTGGAAACAATAAAAGCGCGGTGGCGACTCTGATTTTATTGACATTAAGTTTATCCATAGCTTAATGGTCATGAATTTACCGCTACAACATATACAAATGGAATTAAATAATCAATTGCTTGGATGAAGAGACCATGAATGAAATTGAATAGAGATTTGACCTTTTGGATGATCTTTGAAGAAACCACATTGACATATGCATGAATCAAATACTTTTGATCAATTGAATCATAAAGATCATAAGCCTATGATAACAAATGAACCAAATGGACCAAGATTCATAAATGAGTCAAATAAAAATGACCTTATGAATCAAAATAGACCAAAGACAAGCAATTGACTAAAATAAGCAATGCATAAGTGAAAACATGAATCATTGATCAAAGACCTAAGAATTTGAAAATACCATGGGCTTAAAATCAAAGCTAAAGATCCAATGAACATGAGAGAATGACCAATGACAAATCTTGAATAATTCAAAACCCTAGAAAGGACCAAAATGTACACTGAATATGACTTAACCAAAGATCCATGGACCAAACATCAATGGTATGAATTGGATTTATGAATAATGTCTAGATGGAATGACACAAGACATGAGCATGAGGAGATGATCAGATGAAAGTTGCGGGGACATGGATTTGAACTAGAACCAATGGTCATACGTGAACATAAGATGCACATGTGAGAGCATGAAGTCAATGGAATCAAAACGAAGGAACCAACATGAATGGATAAAAACAAGAGTCCATGTGATGAATCTTAACCAAGCAACTGCATCAAGCACAATGGATGAGAAAGAATCACATATAACTAGGGTTATGGGCCCACACCAGGATGATAGACATAATTAGGGTTTGGGGACACCATGATCAAGTGAGGATCCCAATTTAGGGTTTTGCCTCACCATGAAGCCAAAGTGAATCACCAATTATAAGAACATGCACAAGCCTCAAGAGCTACCTCCAATTAGGGTTTGATTGATTGAGCCACCTCAAGTTGCAGAGAAACCCTAGTTTCCACTAGGTACAAGCACAAAGCTTAGAATCCATGATATTTGTCCTCTTGTATTTGATCAATGACTATGAATGATATGAAGATATGCATATGACCAGGGTTAGTGACCTAGATGAACTTTGTGAAATGTAGGATGAATTTTGGGGTATGACACAACCGTAACACCATTCTCAACTAATTCCCAATACTCTTTGGATCTAAGAAGATTTTCCATAAGCATGACCCAATAATCGTAGAACCCATCGAATTTGGGAATTACTAGTGTCAAGAATTTTGATGAATCAATCATGAAAATGATTAAGAAGGAATGAATGAATGATACACGGGGATAACGAAAATAATGACTTTTCCCACCTTGGAAAATAGAAACTGTGTTTCTAGATTAAAGGAGACACACTTGAATCAGTTGTAGTACTCCTGATACCACTCGTTAGAATGTGTGAAAAATTAATTATTCAGTTTGCAGCTTAAAGCTTGCTTATCATACATGTGGAAAGATTCCTCATATAACAAGTAATCCTGAACTTACACAACACTTCTCACATAATCCTATGATATAAACACATTAACATATAAATTTATGGGATAAACATTGAATAATTTAAAACATTTACGTATAAATGTATTGAAATTACACAAACACTTCTCAAATCAGATATGCCTCCTTGCCTATTTTGATAAATCTAGTCAATCTAATGAGCATTTACAAGTTCAACAATTCTATATGTAAAAAGATTCACCCTAAAATAAAAACATTCACTCATAAGTATTTTTGTCATGTTGGAATTTGACAGTTTTTTTCATATACACCTCTTTGCTTGGAGAAAAAATATGAGTAATCTGAATATCACTTCACCAACACTAACACCGATGTTCAACTCCTTGTATTCATGTACGGTAAATATCAATCAATTAAAAATTATTAATAAATAGATTAAATAATTTTTTGTAAAAGAATTGATTTTTTAAAATATTAATTTTATTAGTAAATTGATTGTTTTAAGTCATAAACTCAATTTTTTCAATCCATCCATTTTTTACTCTTATGCATTTTTTTATTTACTTTTGATGAAAAAAATATTGATATAGTTAATAATAAGTTACAAAGTAAACTTATTTTTCTTTTTAAAGTTTTGCAAAACAAACTTTACTTTAAGCCTATACATGTAACCAATAATCTTTTAATGTGTATTCTCAAGATTATTAGTTTTAATATTAACATCTCTAAGTTAAAAGTTCTCTATTTTAAAGTTTGTTTTACACCATAAACCGTCCTAAGATTTTAGAAGAAGAATATATAAATTGATTCCAAAAGACAATAAAAACATATTAAGTCAAAATATTCCCATGATGTCACAAAGAACATTGTATTATTTCTTAAACTAATACTAATAATGTAAAAAACAAAAACAGAAAGAAGCCATAAATCAAAATGACCTATAACTAGCTAGGCAAACCTTTTTAGAATGGAATGAGTCACTAAACCCACAACATAATTTGTTTTGATAGACGTGTCCTATTTTGATTCCTCACTCCAATAGCCAACCATAGTGTTGATTTTAGTGGTTGTGCATCACCAAAAGACCTTTCAAAAGGTACATGAATATAGCTCAAGAAAGTGTAATTTGAGAGAGAGAAAAAGTGGACAATAAAGAAGAAATGGAGAGAGATGTTTGTTTTAGTGACGCTAGCATGTTGGATGGTTGTGGTTTGATGGCCTTGTTGGTGGTGAATAATTCTCAAAGTTTGTTTGGAAAGATAAAAATTGTCTCTTATCCGGTCCGTTGTCATGCCTAATTGCGATTTTTATCGACTCGAAAGCTATTACCTATTGTGGTCCTCATGTGATAGACCCACCACTAACATTACCTTATGGTAACCTAAGTGGATATCTTGGTTGGCTTCATAACAACGCTAACATCCAAATAAACTCAAACAAAAACCAACACTCACTTCACAAACACCACTTCTTTCCCATACAAAAAAAGAAAAGTAAAAGAAAAAGTTATGTCATTCACAATTTTACATCATTAACTTATTTGCCAAAAAGTGAACCTTTTTTTCTATTCATTCTTTTATTTTCCCTTTTATAAAATAATCGTTAATTTAATTCATAAAATATATAAAATAATAAATAATTATTAAATTATATGAAATCTCTCATTTTAATCCGCGGTTTTAACCATTGATAAACAACTCTTAAATATAAAATATTTTGGTTGTTTAACATGTTTAAAGAATATAATTAATTTTATGAATTTATTCTTTTTAATAAAATAAAAAATATTTAAAAAATAGAAAAAATAATAATAATAGATAAAAAATTATTTAAAATTATATCTATAAAACAAAATAACATATTATTCGAGATAAATTTTTATTTGTAAAGTGATTTATAATTAAAGAGAGAAAAATATTTTATAGAGCACTTATTTTTACATAATTTAGGTACTAACTAAATTAGAGAGACAATCATATTTTAGAGAATAAATTGATGAATTACTAAAAAAAGAAAAAGAAAGTTCACTTTCTTTCTAATGTTAGTGGTTCTCTCTCTCTTATTATTATTACCCTTTCATATTCTTCAACCTCATGTGACCTTCTAACTTTGCAACAAAATGTTATCATCAAAACACTACAAACTCTCAAAAAACTCACACTAGATGGATCCTATTATCATGTTCAAAAGCAATGAATGAAAAACAAGAAACCAAAGACCAAAACCCTCCAACATCACAAGACTCACAAAAGAAACAACAAACCATCATCATCAACTCAACAAATGAGAGACTAAAAAGAGATGAATGGAGTGAAGGAGCAGTGACAACACTTCTTGAGTCCTATGAATCAAAATGGATACTCAGAAACCGAGCAAAACTCAAAGGACAAGATTGGGAGGACGTCGCGAGACATGTTTCGTCGCGATCGAATTCGACTAAGTCGCCGAAAACACAAACTCAGTGTAAGAATAAGATTGAGTCAATGAAGAAAAGGTATAGATCGGAGTCAGCTAGCTCAGATGTTTCTGCTTGGCCTTTGTATTCTAGGCTTGATCTTCTTCTTCGTGGGACGGGACAATTAGCTACGAATGTTGCTACGAAATTGCTACAAGTAAGTAGTAATAATAATAATAATAGTAATATTAATCATGGTTTGGTTTTGTTGGAACCTTCACAACAAGGGATTGATGAAGCTAATCAGCTACCAGATCCTACTAGTGTTGCTAATCCACCATTAATTGCGACTACTCAAAACTCTCATGGATCAAATGGGTTTGATAAATTAGCCAAGGTAGATTAACAATTTTTCATTTTGCTTAAAAAAAAAGTGATTATTCATTTTGATAATTTTGTTATAATATTGATATAGTTTGTGTTCTATATATCCTCCAAAGATTAGTGTCAACAGTTGCGCACGAATATATTAGCTAAAAAAAATGTGAATTATGCATGAATCATTTTTTTTTCTTCATGATTTGTTATTGACAGGAAGAAGAGTTAGAAACTAAGTCATCTGATCATGGACCTAACAAGAATCCATTGGAAACCGATAGCAGCACGCCTGCGCTCTACAGCGAAAAAGACGAACAAAGATGCAAAAAGCGGAGAATGAGATCGGAGAACAACAATAACAAGAGACAGAAGAAAGAATCAATAGGAATAGCAGAAAGCATAAGGTGGCTAGCAGAAGTTGTTGTAAGGTCAGAGCAAACAAGAATGGACACATTGAAAGAGATAGAGAAGATGAGAGTTGAAGCTGAGGCAAAGAGAGGGGAAATGGAAATCAAGAGGACTGAAATTATTGCTAATACACAACTTGAGATTGCTAGGATCTTTGCAAGTGTTAATAATAAAGATAAAGATGTTGATTCATCATTGAGAATTGGAAGAAGTTAAGGGGATGTTATGATCACTTGTGTTGAAAGTGTATAGAGATTTATGTGTTTCACAACTTTGTAATTCACCTAACTAGTGAAGAGATCACTTTATGACAATAATTTTAGTCTCTTCTAATTGACTTTAATTGTAGATGGTTGATTGTAACCTTCTCTTTGATTAATTAACAAATGAAGGGATGCTTGTTTATTGTTTCATTGAGCTTTCTATGTAGTTCTATAAACCTAAGTGATTCATAGTTATATAAGATTATAGTATATTTGATGAAGGATCCTAGATCGCTTAGTATATGAATGATCTCTTATATAATTTTTATTTATTTCATTTATAATTGCATCGTTTGAATTTAAATTTGTTTACACGTAAAAATAATTAAAATGTTAGTCGAAATTTCTAGAAAGTCGATACAAATTTGAAGAATATATACACAATCGAATCTGAGGTAAAAGAATATTTCTGAGTCAATTTAAATCTATCATAGTGCGTCAAGACTCTAGACTCGATCAAAGTCACTATTGAACTTTATGACTTTGTTATTTATTAATAACAACATTAACAAAAATAAATGAAGATCGTGGAATCACAACCTAAAAAAGTTGCACAAACAAGGGAATGTTCAATGAAATCTATTGAAAAACAAAAGATACAAAGTTGAACATCGGTTGTCACATATTCCAAAGTAGACAGAGCAATTACACAATCCCTGCATAAATAATCGAATGTGACAATATTTTTTTTAGATCATAATTCTATAGTCAATAGGTAGTTTTTCCCCCGTAAATTCTAGAATTTGTGAATTATTTAACTTTTTAATCAATCAAACTATTTTACGCATTTTATCTTAACATCTTTGTACTAGTATTTCTCCCTACTATTGAACATAGTTCTTTTATATGCTAAATCTCTTAAAGACAAGATAATAATTAATGCGATTCAATTAATCATTGGCTAACTTTCACTGTTTAACAACAAATTTGGCACGCGCGATGAGACACTACGATCAATACCACTAAAAGTTCCCGATAAGTATGTCATGATTATACTTTGTGTATGAAATTGCTGCATAAAAAAATCTTGAGCAGCATGGATCAACTATCACCATTATCTACAAGGAGGTCAAGCATAATACGACCAGATGAACCTTCACAAACACTGACATGCCAATGATTGTGCCTTTTCCACTACTTCTAGAGTTGCACCGATTGCTCCATCAAAGGAACCAATATTATGATTTTGTCTTTCATTAGAGAACGATTATACTTAGGTATACATGACATAATGTATCAGATCTATCAACAACTTATTGACATTGTAAGACCATGATTTATAACAAGCCATTGAATTGGAGACAAACCGAGCTGATCCAAGTGAAAATTTTGTCATATCTACTATACAAGGAGTTTAAGAGAACCAAATGCAAGAAACCATTTCTACTAAAAGTCTTCAGATCAATATGATGAAAGTGCTTTCTTGTCTTCTGATTAATATGATGAAAAGACTTTTTTGGGTCCAACTGATTCTAATACATTGGTACGTTTTACTCTTTGTAGTTATCAAACTAGTATTTTTTTCCACAACAATCATGGGAGAACTCAGTGGAAATGGTAAATATATTTAGAATAATATTCAATTTCTACACATGTATATTTCAAGGATGCCACGTGAAGTAATCTTACAGATTGGTACTTTATAAGTATCACCTTATGGAAACACCGTGCAAATGAACATTAGGATATGCTTTCGACTAAGTAGTATGAGCTTAAAAAATAATTATGGACTAATACATCTAGCAAGTATGGAAAATTATCCATATGTATCGAATAATCCCCTAACATATCTTCGACGACCCGATGTACTTGTACCATCCTTAGTTGAAATTATGTTCTAGCGTAAGGACAAATACTGGACACAATGTCTAAGACATTGTATACCAGAAAAAGTAGTTTGCAAGACAGATAGCAACTAACAATTAAAGCAAGAAAGAACACATAGGATTATTAAACCAGTTCCGTGCAACGTCACATACGTCTGGGGGGATTCCAACCCAAGAAAGGAAATTCACTCTCAATAGTATTAGTACAAAGTGTCTTAGATGAACGTCCCGAATAAGTTATTGACCACCTACATTTCAGGAGTTAGTGAAGACTTATTCTTTCTTGACTCACACATCAGGGTTTCCTCTAGGAGGGTCTCCGGGCCATCTCCTAGGCGGTACGACTCCTGGGCAACGGCGCCCTGATTTAGGACTTCCATAAATATAATACTACATAATCCCTCAAGCATGAGGACTTTTCAAAGGGAGAAGTGCTTTTAAACTCTTGGAACGCGCCCTTCGCCATGTCAATGATTTATCTAGATGAGAGCGAGTCCCTTAGCTAAGGGCGAGTCCCTCGGCTAAAAATATCTTTATATAAAGGGTGAGCCCCACCAACTGAAGGTGAGCCCGTCATCTAGGGAGAGTCCCTTAATTAAAGATATCTACATATAAAGGGAGAGCCCTTCAGTTGAAGTCATTTATAGAAAAGGCGAATGGTCTACGAAATAGCATGCCTATTTTTAGGTGATGTTCTTATACATCGAAATGCCAATCCCTTCGGAAAGCTTGAGTGTTTAAATGGGAAGAAATCATGGATGGTATTTAATGCACCTCATGATGGTGCTTATCAGGAAAAATAAATTATTTTAAGTTTTACATGTGTCTTCCAGGTGTGGAAACTCTCCCATTTCTTGTGGAATTTCCCTTATTAGGTTAACGTGCAACCATGTGTCTTTGTCCTTTCCTATATTACGGCATAAATACCCTTTTACTTCTCATTTCCCATTTCTCTTTCCTAAATAAAATTTATAGGTTAAACACTTTCTCTTCTAAGTATTTATTTTCATTTATCATAGGGAAGAAACACAAAACTTGTCCATGTCTAGGATATTACGTGTCTGCATTCCACTGAGGAAATGATCGATAAATTTCAGAAGGGACGAGGGGAAAAATGAGACCTCGCGAGCAACTGAGATTTTCCCTCCCAAGGTTCCCAGGAGGAAAGAGAATCCTTCTGAACCATCAGGAAACCATGAGGCGGGGCCAGGTGAGGAGAGGATAATAAATGACTTGGTCCCCTTTGAACCCTTTTAAAGAAATAACCAAGCTTTTAATGCATTAGAATTCGCTGATCGCTTTTTTTTCCTTCACTGAGAGCTTTCTCGATGATTATCAATTACTTTATGATATGTCCCCCACCCAGTTGTCTGATCTATTGGAGACCCAACTTGTGAGGTTCCTTTTAGTGTACAAAGTGTTAAGAGAGAAATATTCATGTACCCTTAGGGTGCTCAACTCTAGGGAGAACAATGTAAAAAAACGCACTCGCTAAGGCATGGCGTCGATGAAACAATTGAGGGAGAGACGAGATGCTTTGAAGGCGCTTGTCGAGGGAGCAATCACTTAGATTTGTGTCCAGCTTGTAGAATTGGAGGGTTTGAAACAATCATTTGGAAAGGCTTGTGACACCTATAAAGGCTTGGAGGATCAAGTCTCCCTGCTTAATTCCAACATTTAGAGGGGGTTAAAAGGCAAATTGCCCTTCTTTATACTGACCTAGATTTGAGCTCCATGGATCCTTTCCAGGTGATTCGAGATGGACAATTGGTGGATGAAGAATAATTCTTGTTCCTACCCCCTATTTTTTGTTATATTTCTTTTTCCCCCTTGAGGGTTTTTTTATTGTACTTTTATGCCCTTTCGGAGGCTTTTGTTATTATTTTGAACAGTGAAGTCCCTTTGGGGGGCCTTTTATATTAAATGTTTTTATCACCATCTTCTTGCTTTTAACATTTTCCTAAAGGTGTTTGTGGTCATGATATCCCCAATCGGATGCAACAATACCACTTTAAGGATCCAACCATTTGATCGCCTCATGGAAGACAAGGATTACATTTTAAGGATCCAATAATTTGATCGCTTCGTTAGGCGACAAGGATCCTACTTAAGGATCCAATTTTGATCGCCTCATGTGTGGTAAGGATCCAACTTAAAGATTTATTGATTGATCACCTCACTGGGCGACAATGATTCCACTTAAGGATCCATAAATTGATCGTCTTATTAGGATAAATAATCACACTCAAGGACCCAACGATTGATTGCTTTATTGGGCGGTATGGAATCCATTTTAGGATCCAATGATTGATCAACTCATGGCGGAAATGATCCCACTTAAGGATCCATTAGTTGTTTACCTCATTGAGCAAAAATGATTCCATGCAAGGAATCCAACATTGATCGTCTCATTGGTCGGCAAGGATCCCACTTAAGGATCCAACATTGATCACCTCATTGGATGACAGGGATCCCACTTAAGGATCCAGTGATTTGATTTCCTCATTAGACGACAAGGATCCCATTGAAGGATCCAACAATTGATCGCCTAATTAGGCGAAAATGATCCCACTTAAAGATCTAACAATTTGATTGCCTCATTGGGAAATCTTCTTTTACACTCTCAAGTTTACTACGATGAAATGAGTAGCCAAACATACCGACTTTAACATAATGGAAAATGAGGTAACTTGTTAAAAACCCTCGCCCCTTGTAAGAGTGCAAAGACGGAAAATAGTGCACCCCGTAAAGCAACGTGTTCTTTATAATTGGAAGAGATACAATACTCTCCCATAAAAATAAAATAATTAAAAAATATTAAAGAAAAATAAACGGAGTCCATGCTGACGTCTCCATGGGGGTATATCCCATGATTATCTATCCTTCAATCTCTTTAGAGGTTAGGGAGGAGGCTTTTTTGCCTTTGTGGAATTCCTCTGGTGGCTTTATTCCCGAGCTTATCTTTCTGAACCTTTCGCCTTGAGTGAAAATCCTCTTCAACCCGAGGCTTTATGTGTAAAATTTTATGGTGATCTCCTGGTCCCTTCAGATAACACATACTTACTCATTGGGAAAGGGGTACTTCAAGCATAAATGCAAAGTACACAAGGTTGCGCCCAGCCGGTTAAAGGCCGATCACCTTATAATCATGTTATATAAAGAGGGGTATAGCGGTAAATTCATGACCACTGAGCTATTGGTTAAGTCAACGTCAATAAAACCAGAGTCGCCACCGCGCTTTTTATTGTTTCCAAAGGAAAAGGGAAAAGTACGAACAAAACCCAAAGATAAGAAGTTTTCAAATCAAAACTAATAAAATGTTAGAGATTGTCATACCCCAAAATTTGCCCGTTAATATTACAAGGCATTTTTCAGGCACCAACTTATTTTGCAAGGCCCTGACATTAAAGGAACAAAAGTCCAGCTCACAACAGGCCCAATCCAGAAAATGGCCCAGACTAACTTGCTCGCTAGGCGAGCAATTCCTTCGCCTAGCGAACCCCTCGTTATGACACTCGCCCCAGCGAAGCGCCAGATCCAGAAAAAGCCCAAACTAGCTGGCTCGCTAGGCGAGCAATTCCTTCGCCTAGCGAAGCTTGCGAATATCAGAATTTCTGGGCTTCATTCTGAGCCCATTAGGTCACAACAAGAGCACTATAAATAGCCAAGCCTTCAGTCACGAAAAGGGGAGGAAAAACGGAGACGGGAGAACGAAAACGGAGAAAGGTGAGCCCTAGCAAGCAAACCCTGATACTCACTGGAGGCAAACCCTGAAGGAATTCGGCGGCACCAAGGTCTACCTCTGCCCAATTCAATCTGATTTGCCGATTCGAAGTCACAACTCAGTTGCTAACAGGTTTACATTGCTATTATTATTATGTTCTTAATTTGCATATGGCTTCATGATTAGATTTATGAAATATCTTAAGCTTGGCATGTGAACTTTAGTATATACCTGCAGACCTTAAATGATTAACCATATAATTGCAGTAATGAAATCCATAAGACATGAAATTGGTTGAGATGGTACTAATATCGAAATTCAAAACCAGCAGCCGCTCGCTAGCACATCGCTAAGCGAGCCGGTAGCGAGTACTCGCTAGGCCTTCGCTAGGCGAAGCAGGGGCGAACGGGACAGTGGCCGTTTCATCTCCTTGCTGTTCTATCTTATGTTTGCCTAATCATGATTTATTATAATTCTGCATCATTTGGCCTGAGTTCATGACTGTTGTGTTTATTTTATGGTGCAACTTTCAATTATACTTTATCTCGATGCTCTAATCCGTGTGTTGAATTGTGTAAAGGCTCGCATATTCTCGAAGAAACGGCCGGCTAGGTATTCCACCTTATGTGTGGGATACCCTTATGGAGATTCACCCTGAATTACTCAATTAATTTTAATGTATTAATTTTATGGCGAAGATCCACTCTAATGGCTTAATCGATCTTAATGTATTAATTTTAATGCGGACTTAATTACCTACTTGATTACGGCTACCTAATTGAATGTAAAACTTTGCCTTAAATAAGTGATCTCGGACCTCTCTTTGTTACCCCACGATTACGGTATTACGGTCATGTCCCGCGAATGTGGGGATACACTTAGCAAAGACCCTTCGGTTAAATCATCATAGTCCCTCGAATGTTGCCTTTGTCCCTCGATGACCCTTCGGTATAGCCTACGATTAAGTGATGATAGTCCCTTCGAATGCTAAGGTATCCTCACAACTGTTGCCTTCAATGACCAATCGATGACCCTACGATGACCCTCTTACATCCAAAGGATGAAACTACTTACTTCTCAATAGTAAGGACAGTTTTACCCTCATAAGGATAGGAAATGCACGTAAAGACCTGGGGTAGGTATAACTCTTAATTGCTTACTCATAACTTAAAATATTTTTCGCACCTCACACATTTCAAAACATCCTTTTTTAGAAAATCACCACTTGGCATACATTCGCACTAGAATCATTGCCGAGTTATATTTTTCTAAACGACTTTCAAAACTAAACGAGATAACCACTTTGTATACATTCGTGCAAGAATCATTACAAAGTAAAATTCTCCTTTTCAAAACGTTTCCTACACATTTCTCAAACACTCTTTCAAACTAGAAAAACATAAATGATTGAGCAATTAAGAGCCCATGGATAACCATGGATACAAAGGGTGCTAACACCTTCCCTTTGTATAATGTACCTCCCGAACTTAAGAATCTAAATTAAGGTCTTTCCTGTTCTTTTCCACCTTTCCTTATGGGATAAAAGAAAAGTCGGTGGCGACTCTTGCTAACCGCGACATTGCGATTAAAAACACATTAAAGTCAGTTCACCGTATGACAGAACTGGTGACTCTGCTGGGGACTACAAGGAGAGGTCACCTTAAAAAAAATCATTTATGTTTTCCTAACTGTTCCTTCTTTTAAGGGAGTTTTGAGTGAAAGATCCTACACCCGGATCTAGTGTACCTTAGGTAAGTAGCAATAGATCATCGCGACTATCCGGCGTATACTGGAATGGTTAAAATGATGGCTACGGTTAATGTGACACTTTGGATGTCCTGATGTTCCTCATGTTTACTTGAGGAAAAATTTGGCATTCGCGTGGTGTCATCAAAGCATTAACCAGACCTTTAGAACCCTAATTGACTCATCCTAGGCATTAGAAAGTAGTGAGATAACTGGCTTCGGTTCCGACTGAGGTTGGTTGATACTCGATACTACACTCTTTGAGATTGGACTTTAGGGAAGCTTTGGTCAACCACTTGGTGTTGCACTGAGGTGGACTTAAAGGAAGGTCAATGATTGGAGATCCTTCCAGAACCCGGTTACTATGCTAGGACAGGTTGAACCAACCAAACTTCAGTGGGGAGGGTACTTACCTATGGAACTCATGCAAGCCTTAAAACTTAGGAATGATTGTTGTGTGACTTGTTTATGCTTATTATTTACATAACATCATAACATCATAACATCATGGCATCATCGTACTAACCATTTCAAGGACTTAGGGATTTAGCTTTGCTCCGTTAAACAGGTTATGGCTTCCAGGAAGACTATCCGGATCAATCTTGTAACAATCTCTCCTCAACTCAAGGATTTAGTGTCAGAACTTCCCGATCATACCCAGTTCATCAAGAAACATGGTTCTATCCTCAATTTGGTTACCACTGGTTTCAAAGAAGATATGATGAGAGTTCTATTCCAGTTCTTCGATCCTAAACATCATTGTTTTACCTTCCCAGATTATCAGTTGGTACCCACATTAGAAGAATTCTCCAAGTTGCTTGGGATACCTATCCTTGATCAAATACCTTTCAGTGGTTTAGAAGAGGTTCCGAAGTCTGAAGAAGTTGCCGCAGCTTTACACATGATAAAGTCCGACATTGAAACTAATTGGGTAACAAGAAGTGGAGTTAAGGGTTTACTTGCCAAATTTCTGATGAAGAAAGCCCGAGAATTCCTAAAGGTTATGAATGTCCGTGCTTTCGAAGATGTTCTAGCATTACTAATCTATGGTTTGGTGTTATTCCCTAATCCAGACCAATTCATAGACATTAATGCTATTAAGATATTCCTCACTCATAACCCTGTGCCTACCTTGCTTGGAGATATCTTGCATTCCCTTCACACTCGTACTATGAGAAGGCAAGGGACTCTCATGTGCTGCGTACCTCTGTTGTCTAGGTGGTTTATTTCGCACCTTCCTCAATCAGTCTTGAAGAATGATCAGAATTTGAAATGGTCTCAAAGGATAATGTCGCTCTCCCATTCAGACATCCGTTGGTGTCCTCATCTCAAAGAAAATGTTATCATCATTGACCGTTGTGGAGAATTCTCTAACATACCACTCCTGGGGATAAGAGGGGGTATTACTTATAACCCAGCTTTATCTCTACGTCAGTTTGGGTATGCTCGAAGAGATGGTCCACATGAAATAATTATTCAAGGTACAGTGTTTGACTATGACAATGACTCTCAAGGTCTCCGTCAAAGGTTTGTACGAGCTTGGGGCATGGTGAAAAGAAGCACTTTAGGACCAAAAAATTCTATCCCTATGGAGCCTTATCTCAGATGGGTACGCTGTCGCATTACGCGAAAAACCGGCGGGAAAAGAAAGAAACAACAGAGCCGCCACCGTGCGTTATTTATCCCAAAAGAGGGAAAGGAAACGCTCGAAGTAAACCTAGGAAAGAACATGGTCTCGCGACCAAAGAGGATGGGTTCGGGAGTCGGTTATGCGAAGGGAAGGTATTAGGCCCCCTACGCATCCGTAGTACTCTACGGGATCCACGCACAAAAGGAAAGAAAATTGGTTGCTAAACACTGCTCAAACACACACACACTGGCTGAAAGAGACAAAAGAGACTGACTGAAACTGACTCGGCAGGATGTCGCATCCTGGGCCTACTTAGTCTATCAGGCATAGACATCAGAGTCGAAGTAGTTCGGACTGGGGAAAAGACACATGCTCGCTAGGATATCGCATCCTATGCATACGTATCTTCTCGGACGAGAGAAGAATCAGAGCATTCGTAGCTCGGCTGACACGCACACAAACAAACAGGACACACACAGGCAAACGTGGAGCCCGAATGCCAATCACTGGACTTACATCAGCATCCGAACCTAAACACACACACACTGGAACCCAAATGCCACTCGATGGACTTACATCGGCTTCCAAGCGCACTACAACACAACAGGTTAATAGGGAGTCGGAGACTCAGCCTATAACTGTCAAACAAACACAAAAGAAAAGAAAAGGCGCCCGGAGAGATCAGCTCAATCTCCTGCCTACATACTTCATCTGGTATGAAGATCAGGGCGATGTAGTTCCCCTACGCAGGGACAAGGATCTAGCCTAACCAGATAACAGAGGGAGACACAACTCTAGGGAGACTACGACTCGAGCCTAGATGTTGTCATGCAAAGTCAACCCTAAGTTAAGGTTTCTAGCTAAATGGCACGAGGGCCAACCTATCCTAGACACGGCTTGCACAGGAAGCAAGGGTCTCGATTGCAACTAGGGCAAGAGAAAGGGGAGGTCTCAATCGCAACGAGGGCGAGAGAAAGGAGAGATCTCAATCACACAGGGGTGAGAGAAAAGAGTTAGTGTTAGTGGTTAGTCAAACTCGACAAGACATCGCGTCTCGTGCCTACGTATCTCACCTGAACATGAGAATCAGAGTTGCCGTAGTTCGGCTACGGAGGGATAAAGGATCTCGATTGCAACTAGGGCAAGAGAAAGGGAAAGTCTCGATCGCAACGAGGGCAAGAGAAAGGAAAAGGCTCGATCGCAACGAGGGCGAGAGAAAGGAAAAGGCTCGATCGCAACGAGGGCGAGAGAAAGGATAAGGCTCGATCGCAACGAGGGCGAGAGAAAGGATCGCAACGAGGGCGAAAGCAAGCAAGGATTAGTTGTTAGTTGTTAGTCAAACTCGGCAAGACATCGCGTCTCGTGCCTACGTATCTCATCTGAACATGAGAATCAGAGTTGCCGTAGTTCGGCCAAACAAATCTAAGTATGGCTCACACAGGAAGTAAGCCACACAGACCTGACTTGCACAGGAAGCGAGTCAAGCACAACCTACCTTGCACAAGGGCAAGTCCAAGCTAAACCTAAAGAGGCAAAGCAAACAGGCAATCACAATCACAAGAAGCACACTCTATATGCATACAAGAGGCTCAAGCAAAAGGTTAGGCACTAGGGCCAACTGGAATAGGGTAAGTGTGCTCTTAACCTTGCCATTGAGAGGCTAAGGTGAAGCAGATGAAAGGATGAAGTGAGGATGAGACCTCACAGCTCTTATCCCTGGCCAGGGAGAGCTAATAGACAAATGAGCATGGGTCCAGAAAGTGGGAACCCTTCTATACTCGAAGACTCTGACACTGTACACTTTGTACAAGATCTTGGGTTTGTATCCCAATGCATCCACACACAGCAGTGTGAGCAGAGGGATGACACAACAAGAGTAGTGGGGGATAGATTGCATATCCCTACCTTCCACCAATTGCCTTACTTGAAGGACTTTTCCTGCTTGGGACAGTTTTAAACACACACAAGCATGGCCTCTTAAGGAGGACTTCAGACAGTTTGCCCGGCCAAGTAACAGACCGGGTCTCCAGACTACATGAAGAGAGAGTAATTATACCTCAAAAGCAATTGCTAAAAAAAGCAAAGCAAATCAAGTTCAGAGAACTTAAGCAACTAAAGTACCTGAAAAAGTCAAAACAATCAGCAAACAGTTCAAAAGTTTAAATCAAAAAGAAATGGTAAACAGTCAACACAGATGGTCCACTGTGCAAGGTACAAGACTCAAACACATGAATCAAACCTACAAAACAAAGGTTAGCATATGATAACAATCAAGTTCAAACAAGTTTGAATGATCTTTGGGGGCATTGGTGCTCAACCTGAAACAGGAACTCAATTGTAAGCTCAAAGGACCACTAGGACTAGCCTAGGGTCAAGGATGAAAGAAAAAGTCAAAACAGCAAAGAAAAGTCAACCAAAGTCAAGGTCAAACATTCAAGAAGCTATTTCAATTAGCCCCACATTCAAATCATGCATTATTATCATTCATGAACATTTGAAGTCAAAGTAAGGCAGATGAAAGCTCAAAGAGGTCAACAGAATGACTTGCATCAAAAGTCAACCAAAACAATCTCAAAAATCATCAAATAAATCACATTCAATCCTAACATCTAACATGGTAAGCATGTCAAATTTCATGGCATTTGGATGAGAGGAAGGCAGTCAATGAAAATCAAGAAGTCAAACCAAATTTAAGCATGTACAATGAAGGTCAACAAACATGGGTCAACTTCAAAAAATCATATCAAATTGAAAACAGATGAGAAATGAATGAGATTAACACCAATGCAAAGCTCAAGATGTCTAGTTATCAGATATGAAATTTCATGATCATACAATATGGTATGAGAATTTCCCAAATGATTTGGCAACATGTAGCACAAAAAGTAAACAATTGACTAGGCAGGGAAGAAAAATCTCAAATAAATGGAAAATTGGACAATTAATTCCAGGAAAAATCACACATGAACTAGACATGTAAGGGAGGGATCATGCAAAATTTGGGGTCATTTGGATGTAACGAAGCATGCCATTGAAAATCAAGAAAATGCATATCATTAGTGTGACACCAAATGCAACCTCTAACTTCAGAAAATCATATCTCACACACCACATATGATAAATGCACAAACTTTATATGGAAACAAAGGTGAATGAGTCTAGTTTTACCACAAAAAATTGCAGAACCAAAAGATGCAACATGAGTATTTCACAATTGAAATGGCAAAGGGTACAATTTTTTGGTCACATAACACAAACCCTAGAGCCAATTAAAACCCAATGATCAGAAAAATTATTAAAAATCATGGTAAAAAACTAGACATCCAACAGGTCACAATGCAAAAAATCCCATAATTTTTGGAGTTGAGATGAATTAAATATGAATTATGGAAGTGGAGTGATGAACTTGGAATAACATGAGCAAAAAACATGAATGAATGGTCAAACAGGGGTTGACCAGTGGCATATTTGTAATATAGCGCGCCACTTAACAAAACGGCTGTGTTTTAGATGGGCACGGGAAATGTTTCTATTGGCTCATTTTCAATGGAATAGTAACAGAAGCAACAACAGCCAATCATCATTCAACTTTCTGGGTTTTAAAAAAGAGACTTAGGGTTTAAGAAACAGCAACAACATCAGCTCATTTTCAAACAACACCATCCATCGACATGAACAAAAACGTAACCAGCATCAACAATCTAGCATGGCCATGAAGCAACATCATTATGCAACATCAACTAATCGACAAACCAAACATGATCATGAGAAATTTCTGGGCAGAGCAAAAGTTTAAACACAGTATGATCTTCATCATCCTTAACAAGCTCAAATCGAAAATTTTCCAGAAATGAGAAATGAATGCACTATTCTAACCAACCAACATCACACACCAACAATACATGACTCATAATCACTAAATCCAACTACTCACGAAGAAACAAACAAAAACAAAATCGAGCATTAACTTTCAAACCAACATAACTTTCATAGAGTCAGCCATTCTCAAAACTAAAGCTATCAGTGAATTCAGCATCCAAAGATCTTTCCAAAACATGCAACAATTTAACAAAATAAAGAGGTCGAAATTTACTTGATTTCTGCAGAAAAGTTGAGATGCAGTGATGTTTTGAATGATGTCAGCTCAAACAGTCAAAGGTCCAAGCTCCAAGTGATGGATGATGAAGTTATTTGAGCTCAAACTTGCTCCATTCAACTTTAAATCCCAACTACCATGGAAGAGTGGTCGAGGAAAACAGAGTTGAAAATGTTGTGCAGGTGGTGAGCTGTGCTCGAAAGAGGTTCCACAGGGTGTCCAGATGAAGGAACAAAGTAGAAAGGCTCGTGGTGCTTGAAGCTTTTTAGCAGAAAAATCAAATCGAGCAAAATGCAAGATGAGAGAAGAGAGTATTTTCTGTTGTGTGGCTGCTGTGTCTAGGGTTGAAATCTGACAGAAAATGAGCTTAAATATCCCTGTTTAGCATGGCTTAATGAAATGATTAATCTTGCTTAGCTCAAAATGACCAATTGCAATTTTGCTAATTCTCGCACAAGTGAAAAAGGAGGTGTAGTCTGTCACGAATTGGGCTTGGTACAGGCAGCAAATGTCCTTTAATCCATCTGTTTTAAGTTTGTTCAAGGAAAGGTTAACTTGTTTCACTCACATGAATCAAAATGCATCATTTGCCAATTTTGCACCTATGCACAAAATGGTGATATGATGAAAGCATGAGCATAATTTTAAGCTTGGAACATGTTGCAAATACCATTTAAAATGAATCCCAATTGGCCAATTGTGTCAAAAGTGTTTAAATCAAAAAGTCAAACTTGAGTCAAACTTGAATTTTAAATGCAAAAGGTCAAAAAATGCCATTTTGATTGGTAAGGTTTTGGTTCATGATGTTTACATTTTTGGAAAGAGGAGGAAAAATGTGGTTTGTAGGAAAAAACCCCACCAAATTTGGCCTTATGGTTTGAGAGATATGGCCCTTTGAAGTTCACAAATTTTTGAAATTGAATTGATCATATTTTGCAAACCATTCATGGGATTTGAGAGTTCTTGGACTTTTTGAAAATGGGAGAACAAGATCTTCAACTTTCATGTTGGGAAAAAATTCATTTGAAGCTTGTATCATGATGCAAGTTGAGGATCAAGAAGTTTCCATTTTTGGCAGTTAAAATTACAGGTCCACTTTCTATTTTGGGAAATTTCTGATTTTGCTTCAAATTCTTCCATGATGAGGTTTGACATGACATATGAGGCTTATTGGGACATGAACAAACTCTCTCAAACCATTTCCATCCATCAAAACCATAAAATCAACCACAGTTGACCAACTTTGACTTTCTAGGGTTTCTGACTGACTGTGCATGAACTGATGGCTTCTGAACATCCAACCCTTAACTTGAACACTTCAAATGGACCTCCAAGTCATGTGAACTTGTTGGACAAACCCTAGGGCATTTGCTCCTTGAGAAACACCCTTGCTTGATTGGTTGACTGATCTCCTGATCAGTTTGACCTAATTCTTGACTTGCTTGCTCTTGAGGCAACTGGGGACAATGCAAATGCTATGCAAAGGATCATGATATGCTATGACCTAATATGAGATGGTATGTACAATGATAGGTGCAAATTTGAGGTGCTACATACGCGCAAGAGCTCGTGAACTTGTCATGCCCTATCTCGCGGTTGGGCCATTGATAGTTGAACCAGGAGATGAAGGAGGTACCTCTCGGATCATTCCTTATCCAGATATGCCTACCGATGTTGAAGAGTTGAAGAAATCCTGGACCCAGTTGAGAGAGGAAAGAGATACTTTTGAAGCCCAGTTCAATGCAGAAAGGAAGAAAGTACTAGAGCTCACCAGCCAGCTTAATGAGGAACGAAGACTCAATACATATCTTCGCCCAAAAAGAAGCCGCCCCTGGGAGACTTAAGCTCTCATTGTATTTTTATTATTATTTTTTGTAATGAACGTTGATTAAGAAATTGGTAATAAAAGTGTCCCTCTTTTTGGTAGTCTACACAAAGTTAAATTCCAAAAGTCCTTGAAAACATTTCATACATTGCATTGCATGACATAACATTGCATAACAGGTATTCCAAAAGACCATATTCTCACGGTCTTCCTCTTAAACAGAAAAATGGCTATCGAACAAACTGTCAAAGATCTCCAGGCTCAGAATGCTCAATTCCAGGAGATGATGCTGAGCTTATCCAAGGGGCAGGAAGAACTGAAGGCTCTCTTGCTCGAGAAGAAGAAAGACCCGAAACCTGTGAGTTACATCAACCCAGGAAGAAGGCTTAAAAGACAGGCCGCGAGAGTCAAGTTTGGAATTCCGAATGGTCCAGAAGAGGAGACGGAGAATGATTCAGAGGAGGAGAATGTTGATTTCACCAACCCTGAGGATGAAGATGAAGATTATGAAGACGAACAGTACTCTCCAAAAGATGATAAGTACAAGCTGCTGGAAGAACGTATGCTAGCCATGGAGGGCCAGAAGGCGCCCGGTCTGGATTTCGAGAGTTTGGGTCTGGTCTCCGATGTGACCATTCCTCGCAAATTCAAGATCCCCACTTTCACTAAGTACGATGGTGCATCCTGTCCTCAGATGCATCTGAGAGCTTATGTGAGAAAGATTCAGCCGCATACCACTGATAGGAAGCTATGGATCCATTTCTTCCAAGAGAGTCTGTCTGGCACACAGTTGGAATGGTATTATCAGCTCGAGAGCTCTGACATCCGCACCTGGACTAATTTAGCAACAGCTTTCTATAAACAGTATCAGTATAATTCTGAACTAGCGCCTACTCGGCTACAGTTGCAGAATATGACTATGGGATCCAAAGAAAGCTTCAAAGAATATGCTCAGAAATGGAGAGATTTGGCTGGCAGAGTCAAACCCCCCATGACTGACCGAGAATTAGTGGACATGTTCATGGGCACCCTGACTGGCCCATTCTACAGCCATCTACTAGGAAGTTCTTCATCAGGTTTCACTGAACTTATATTGACAGGTGAGCGTGTTGAAAGTGGCATCCGAAGTGGAAAGATACAGGCGGCCACCTCTGCAAGCACCAAAAGGTCCTATCAGGGGAGGAATGAATCAAATGCTGTGTACGGTCAAAAGGGTCGTAACAAGAAAAATCGTGACCATACCATTGGAGCGGTTACGATTGCAGCACCGCCATCTCAAAACTTCCAGCCCAAACAAGACAAGCCAAGAAGGCAGTTTACCAGGATCAATATGACCTTAGCACAAGCACTGCAAAGTATGCTAAAGGCAAATCTGATCACCCTCAGAGACCCTCCTATGAAACCCAACACTGCTTCTTCTCGTTATAATCCCAATGCCAGGTGTGCGTATCACTCCGATAGCCCCGGACATGATACAAACGATTGTTGGTCGTTGAAGAACAAAATACAGGATATGATCGAAGCTGGAGAAATTGAATTTGAGCCTCCGGAGACTCCTAACGTCATCACTGCACCTATGCCTAACCATGACAAGACTGTTAATGCTGTGGATAACAATTCTCACATTTCTAGTGTAGCTGATTTAACGTCTCCTCTCCTAATCATCAAGAAAAATTTATTGCAAGCTGGTTTATTTCCAGGTTGTGCGGAAAATTGCGATCTCTGTATACTCCGACCCAATGATTGCCTGAAATTGAAGAATGGTATTCAACGGCTGATAGATGATCGTACAATTCTCTTCGAAAAGATTCCTAAGGCGGAAAACCCTATTGAAGAAATATCTGTATTGCTAGGTCCAAAGTTCCAGTGAAGATTACTGCTACCAGAGTACCTGTGAAGATTACTGCTGAGCCCAGGGTAGCTCCCCTAATCATTACGACACCTGGCCCAGTACCGTATTCTTCAAGCAAAGCCATTCCGTGGAATTATGGAGGTGATGTGTACATCCATGGCGTAAAACAAGTTGGCAATTCTGCTAATCCTAATGACATTGTTGGGACTAGTAAAGTTACTCGAAGCGGAAGGAACTTCTCTCCAGAGATCTCACCTCCGGTTCCCGAAAACCGAGGAAAGGAACCTTCTGACCCTTCTCAGTCAGAAACACCGGTCGAAGTTACTACTGAGGATGTTGCCAAACAAGAAATGGAAGAAGTGATGAAAATCATCCGCAAGAGCGATTTTGACGTGGTAGAACAGTTAGGACATACCCCGTCTAAGATCTCGATGTTATCCTTGTTGTTATCTTCTGAATCTCATGCCCATGCCTTGATAAAATTCTTGAAGACTGCTCATGTACCTCAGGAGACCTCCGTCGATCAGTTTGAAAACTATGTTGCTAATCTGACTGTTGACAATGGCCTAGGTTTTTCCAATGCTGACCTGACACCAGCAGGGAAGAATCACAATAAAGCTCTGCATATCTCCATTGAGTGTAAGGGGATCACCTTGTCTCATGTGTTGATCGATAATGGCTCTTCTTTGAATGTGCTACCGAAAGTCGTGCTCGATAAACTTGACTGCAAGAGCATTGAATTGAAGCCTAGTGACATTGTGGTGCGTGCTTACGATGGTGCGAAGAGTGTTGTCCATGGTGAAGTGGTTCTCCCTATCAAGATAGGACCTCAGGTTTTCAACACTACCTTTCACGTAATGAATATTCGTCCTGCCTATTCCTGCTTGCTGGGACGCCCTTGGATTCATGGGGCAAGTGTTGTCGCTTTGTCTCTCCATCAAAAGCTGAGATATCCAATAGAGGGTAAGATCGTCACTGTGTGTGGGGAAGAAGAGTATATCGTCAGTAGTGTGCATACCTTCAGATACGTTGAGATGGATGGTGAATTCTTCGAGACTCCGTCTCAGTCATTTGAAGTGGTTCCTCCGCCCAGCCCTGTCCATAAGCCAACTCCCCTCGTGCCCGAGGTTATTCGAGCTCCTCCTGCAATGATTTCTCTGAAAGACGCTCAAACTGTGGTCGAAAATGGTGGTCGTACTGGTTGGGGTCAACTGATCAACATACCCTACAAGTCTGATAAATCTGGTCTGGGATTTAACTCTGAAAAGAGGGTCAAAGATCAAATCAATGCTGTAGAAGATGCTGATAGCGATTGCGACCTGGATAGCTGGATTTTCCCAACAATTGGTGACGGACTTAATAATTGGAAGGCTGAAGACACTATCCCGATTTCCTTTAGTCAGGAGTAATTGTTATTGTCTATTTTAGTGTTGCAAATTTTTTAATTTTAATGTTTACAATTGAACTTCTTAAAGCATTGTGTCTATGCCCGGGGCACAATAGCTAATTTGCTAAGGGTTTGTCATTTCATAAGCATATTCATATTCAATAAATCAATGGACTTTTTGCATTCAAATATTGCGCTCTTTATCTTTCCTGTCGTCTTTCAAACGAGCTATGCTTTCTTACACACACTCACGTAACAAATTGCAGATCCGTATCCACTCTGGATCTTGTTGATAATAATTCCGCTACTGTTCATTACGACTTTGAAAATCCGATCTACCAAGCCGAAGATGGAAGTGAGGAAGATTGTGAAGTACCTGGAGAGCTTGCCAGACTGTTATTGCAAGAAGAAAAGACTATACATCCGCATGAGGAATCACTAGAAATGGTAAATCTGGGTACTGAAGTAGACAGAAAAGAAGTCAAAATAGGAGCAGGCTTGGAAAACAGTATCAAAGAAAGATTGATTCAGATGTTACGTGACTACGTAGAGATTTTTGCTTGGTCTTATGAAGACATGCCCGGATTGGATAGTGACATAGTAGTGCATCGTCTGCCAATGAAGGAAGACTGTCGTCCTGTCAAGCAAAAGGTTCGCCGCATGCGTCCTGAAATGTCTGAGAAAATTAAAGCCGAGGTTATGAAACAATTCAATGCCGGTTTTCTAGCCGTTACTTCTTATCCTCAATGGGTTGCTAATGTGGTACCAGTTCCGAAGAAGGATGGTAAGGTGCGAATGTGCGTAGATTACAGAGATTTGAATAAAGCGAGTCCCAAAGATGACTTTCCACTCCCGCACATCGATGTTCTGGTAGATAACACCGTTCAACACAAAGTATTCTCCTTCATGGATGGATTCTCGGGTTATAATCAGATTAAGATGGCACCTGAGGACATGGAGAAAACTACGTTCGTGACGCAATGGGGCACTTTCTGCTACAAAGTAATGCCATTCGGTTTGAAGAATGCGGGAGCAACATACCAGCGTGCTATGGTAGTTTTGTTTCATGATATGATTCATCATGAAATAGAAGTATATGTGGATGACATGATAGCCAGATCTCATACTGAAGAAGAACATCTCGATCATTTATACAAACTGTTTGAGAGGTTGAAGAAGTACAAGTTGAGATTGAATCCGAACAAATGCACCTTTGGAGTAAGATCCGGTAAACTCTTGGGATTTATTGTCAGTGGTAAAGGAATTGAGGTCGACCCGGCTAAGGTGAGAGCTATTCAAGAAATGCCAGTTCCTCGTACGGAAAAAGAAGTCAGAGGTTTCTTGGGACGGTTGAACTACATTGCCCGATTTATCTCCCATTTGACCGCTACTTGCAAACCCATCTTCAAATTACTGAGGAAAAATCAAGAGATGATATGGAATGATGAATGTCAAGAAGCTTTTGACAAAGTCAAGAAATATCTCCAAGAACCTCCAATTCTGGTACCACCCGTTGAAGGAAGACCTCTAATCATGTATTTGACCGTGTTAGAAAATTCGATGGGGTGTGTATTGGGGCAACATGACGAGTCTGGTCGAAAAGAGCATGCCATATACTACCTTAGCAAAAAGTTTACCGACTGTGAAACAAGATACTCACTGCTCGAGAGAACTTGTTGTGCTTTGGCCTGGGCTGCTCGCCGACTAAGACAGTATATGTTGAATCATACCACTTTGTTGATTTCTAAGATGGATCCCATCAAATACTTATTCGAAAAACCTGCCCTCTCCGGAAGAATAGCGAGATGGCAGATGATCTTAACAGAGTACGATATCCAGTATACTACCCAGAAGGCAATCAAAGGAAGCGTGCTAGCTGATCATTTGGCTCATCAAGCGGTGGATGATTACCAATCTATGAATTTTGAGTTCCCAGATGAGGATGTCATGCTTGTTACTGATTATGAAAAACCTAGACCGGATGAAGGACCCGAACTGGGATCCCGATGGACTATGGTTTTTGATGGATCTTCTAATGCATTGGGCCATGGTGTTGGGGTTGTAATTATTTCTCCCGGGGGTTACCATACACCTTTCACTGCTAGACTATGCTTTCATTGTACCAATAATATGGCTGAGTATGAAGCATGTATTTTGGGACTCAAGGTTGCTATAGACCGACGAATCAAGTTTTTGAGTGTGTACGAAGATTCAGCCTTGGTAATCAGTCAGATCAAAGGAGAATGGGATACTAAACATCCAAATCTCATCCCTTATCGAGAGCGGGTGATGACATTAATCCCATACTTTGAAGAGATTACATTCGAACATATCCCACGAGAAGAGAATCAGTTGGCAGACGCATTAGCTACCATGTCATCTATGTTCAGAGTCAGATGGGATAGTGAAGCTCCCAGGATCACTATTGAACGATTAGATGAACCAGCATACTGTTATGAACTTAACGCTGGGGGAGTAGAGGAGAAACCTTGGTTCCACGAAGTAAAAAGATATTTAGAAGCTCAGGAATACCCTGAAGGGGCATCCCTCAATGACAGAAAATTCCTGAGGAAGTTCTCCGCTAAATTCTTTCTGAGTAATGGAGTATTATACAAGCGTAATCATGATTCGACTTTGCTTCGCTGTGTGGATAAAAAGGAAGCAGAAAAGATTATAGAAGACATGCATGACGGTGTTTTCGGGACTCATTCTAGTGGACATACAATGGCCAAGAAGATTCTGAGATCAGGATATTATTGGTCTACCATGGAAGCTGATTGCCACCATCACTCCAGAACCTGTCACAAGTGCCAGATCTATGCGGATAAAGTACATGTGCCTCCTGCTCCATTAAACGTGTTGACAGCACCTTGGCCCTTTGCAATGTGGGGCATCGATATGATTGGAGAGATTAAACCTACTGCTTCTAACGGACATCGTTTCATCCTTGTTGCTATTGATTACTTTACAAAGTGGGTAGAGGCGGCATCATTTGCTTCTGTCACCAAGAACGTGGTGGCACGGTTCATCAAGAATAGCCTTATTTGTCGATATGGTATCCCTGAAAGAATTATTACTGACAATGGTACCAATTTGAACAACAAGATGATTACTGAACTCTGCACGCAGTTCAAAATAAAACACCATAACTCTTCTCCGTACCGGCCAAAGATGAACGGTGCCGTGGAGGCTGCTAATAAGAATATCAAGAAGATCATACAAAAGATGACGGTGACGTACAAAGACTGGCATGAGATGTTACCGTTTGCTCTTCACGGTTATCGCACTTCAGTACGCACTTCGACAGGAGCAACTCCTTTCTCTTTAGTCTACGGAATGGAAGCCGTTTTACCAGTGGAAGTCCAGATTCCCTCTCTAAGAATCATAAAAGAGGCGGGCTTAGATGAAGATGAATGGATTCAGACTCGACTCGACCAGATAAACTTGATCGATGAGAAGAGACTTGCGGTTGTGTGTCATGGACAGATATATCAGAAGCGCATGACCCGAGCATTTAACAAAAAAGTCAAGAGACAGGTGTACCAACTTGGCGACTTGGTGATCAAGCGTATCATTTTACCACAAGGTGATCCCAGAGGCAAGTGGACTCCCACCTACGAAGGGCCATTTGTGGTTAAGAAAGTATTCTCTGGTGGAGCCATGATACTTGCTACGATGGACGGCGAAGACTTCCCGCATCCTGTGAACGCGGACATGGTTAAAAGATATTACGCGTAAAAGAGACCCGCTAGGTCGACGTACCTAGGCAAAAGTAAGGGCATCCCGGCGAACCAAAAGGGTTCGGGCAAAAATTAGGGATAAACATATAAAGACGTACACCCGGCAAGTCGAAAACCTGAAAAGGCGGCTTGGGCAAAAAAGGGCATCCTGGTGGACTGAAAACCTGAAAAGGCGGTCCAGGCATAAATGAGGGAGTAAAGCGTATGACTATGTCCCGTTCTCTGTCAGCTTCAACCTAGTTCAAGGGACTGAACAAGCTAATCACTTCCATTCGACAGCAAGGGATGAGATGCTTGAAGACATAATGATAGTAGTGGAATTAAAATCAATAGGACTTTTTCCGCATAGCTTCCTCTTTGTTTTCCTGACGATTTCCTCTTACTAGGATTTCTGTCTCCTTGTACTCAAAATTTCCTGTTTATAGGCCCTCTTTCGAAATCAATACAATTTTATTTCCAAAAAGATGCTTTTGTTTTACTTTCTCTGTTTTGTTTGCATAAAC
Source organism: Lathyrus oleraceus (assembly GCF_024323335.1). NCBI lineage: Eukaryota > Viridiplantae > Streptophyta > Magnoliopsida > Fabales > Fabaceae > Lathyrus > Lathyrus oleraceus. The sequence goes on along the minus strand of NC_066583.1, from coordinate 506,822,241 downwards.
GTCCATTGATTTAATTCGAATTGATATATGCATTTGAATATGATTGATGTTTACCAAAAATACATGCATAAAATAGCAATAGCAATTACTAAAAGACTTCAGGATAAGGTCTAACCATGCTTTCCAACAAGTCCGGTTACAATTCTATTCCCCAACAAAAGCCAGTTATTCCCCAAAAGCAATTGGCACTACTAGACAAATTGGTCATCTTTTCCACCCCCAGCCGGGCTTCTGTTAAATATTTCTACCATCAGACAGAATCAAATATCCCCAGCTAAGAAAGGATCACCGATACCAGTATCTCCAACCCGAAGACTGAGATTTATTTCCCCAGTAGAGTCCTCGGGAAGAACTTGTCAGATGCATAATTCATTCATTACATCATTTCACAGCATATGCATGCATACATTGTTCGCATTTATTTTCAGAAGCGTAAAACATCTCATGCATCATGACATTACATGAAACTAACTTGATTTTTCAGGTTAAGCATCCTCCTGATACGGTCAAATAAAGATCCACTCAGGCGGGCATCTTTATCGATTACAGATACGTCTTTCAGATATACTCCATGTCAACATTCATCCTGATATTCTCCTAATGATGGCATCCCTAAGCCCATCCCAGACATTTATTGCGGTACTATCAGATCTGGCCTAGCGCACGGTTCATTCTGATTCAGCTCAACGTATGATTCCTTCAATTATTTCAAGACGGTCTAGCGTACGACCCATTCGGATGTTCATCTCCTCAGATGCTACCTAGTGTACGGTACATTTCTGAAGTGTAGTCTAGCGTACGACTACCCCTTTCACCATCAGATTCAGCCTAACGGACGACTCATCCTGCTCAGATACGGTCTAATGTACGACCCGGTTAGACCTTCAAGTCCTCAGATGCTACCTAGTGTACGGTACATTTCTGAAGTGTAGTCCCGCGTACGACTACCCTTTCATCCTCAGACGCGGCCTGACAGACGACTCATTCCGCAACTCCAATGCGGCCTGACATACGACCCCTTTGGATCTTCAACTCAGATACGATCTAGCGTACGATCTATTCTAATTCCACCTACTTCAGATACAGCCTAATGGATGGCTCATTCTGCAACTCAGATACGATCTAGCGTATGATCCATTCTGATCGTTCATCCCCAGCAAAGTCATCCGCCTAATGGACAATTCACTCAGATACGATCTAGCGTACAATCTATTCTGATCCCTTATCCCCAGTAGCGTATAACCCACTCTGACTCTCCAGCAAAATCGACAGCATAATGGAGGACTCACTATACGGTCTGACGTACGACCCGGTAGGACACCCGTGTTTCCAGATATCGTCTAACGTACGACACAATCCGAAGCTCTCATCATCAAACTTCCTGGATGGCATCTCTAAGCCCATCTCCATCAAGACTAATTGACAAGCGCCAATTTTTGGGGTGTTCTAGTGTTCAATAATCTTCCACCTCCAGACCACGAATGACGTACATACCATTCTAGCTCTCTCGGTTCAAGAATATTGAACAGGGGCAGCTGTCATACCCCAAAATTTGCCCGTTAATATTACAAGGCATTTTTCAGGCACCAACTTATTTTGCAAGGCCCTGACATTAAAGGAACAAAAGTCCAGCTCACAACAGGCCCAATCCAGAAAATGGCCCAGACTAACTTGCTCGCTAGGCAAGCAATTCCTTCGCCTAGCGAACCCCTCGTTATGACACTCGCCCCAGCGAAGCGCCAGATCCAGAAAAAGCCCAAACTAGCTGGCTCGCTAGGCGAGCAATTCCTTCGCCTAGCGAAGCTTGCGAATATCAGAATTTCTGGGCTTCATTCTGAGCCCATTAGGTCATAACAAGAGCACTATAAATAGCCAAGCCTTCAGTCACGAAAAGGGGAGGAAAAACGGAGACGGGAGAACGAAAACGGAGAAAGGTGAGCCCTAGCAAGCAAACCCTGATACTCACTGGAGGCAAACCCTGAAGGAATTCGGCGGCACCAAGGTCTACCTCTGCCCAATTCAATCCGATTTGCTGATTCGAAGTCACAACTCAGTTGCTAACAGGTTTACATTGCTATTATTATTATGTTCTTAATTTGCATATGGCTTCATGATTAGATTTATGAAATATCTTAAGCTTGGCATGTGAACTTTAGTATATACCTGCAGACCTTAAATGATTAACCATATAATTGCAGTAATGAAATCCATAAGACATGAAATTGGTTGAGATGGTACTAATATCGAAATTCAAAACCAGCAGCCGCTCGCTAGCACATCGCTAAGCGAGCCGGTAGAGAGTACTCGCTAGGCCTTCGCTAGGCGAAGCAGGGGCGAACGGGACAGTGGCCGTTTCATCTCCTTGCTGTTCTATCTTATGTTTGCCTAATCATGATTTATTATAATTCTGCATCATTTGGCCTGAGTTCATGACTGTTGTGTTTATTTTATGGTGCAACTTTCAATTATACTTTATCTCGATGCTCTAATCCGTGTGTTGAATTGTGTAAAGGCTCGCATATTCTCGAAGAAACGGCCGGCTAGGTATTCCACCTTATGTGTGGGATACCCTTATGGAGATTCACCCTGAATTACTCAATTAATTTTAATGTATTAATTTTATGGCGAAGATCCACTCTAATGGCTTAATCGAGCTTAATGTATTAATTTTAATGCGGACTTAATTACCTACTTGATTACGGCTACCTAATTGAATGTAAAACTTTGCCTTAAATAAGTGATCTCGGACCTCTCTTTGTTACCCCACGATTACGGTATTACGGTCATGTCCCGCGAATGTGGGGATACACTTAGCAAAGACCCTTCGGTTAAATCATCATAGTCCCTCGAATGTTGCCTTTGTCCCTCGATGACCCTTCGGTATAGCCTACGATTAAGTGATGATAGTCCCTTCGAATGCTAAGGTATCCTCACAACTGTTGCCTTCAATGACCAATCGATGACCCTACGATGACCCTCTTACATCCAAAGGATGAAACTACTTACTTCTCAATAGTAAGGACAGTTTTACCCTCATAAGGATAGGAAATGCACGTAAAGACCTGGGGTAGGTATAACTCTTAATTGCTTACTCATAACTTAAAATATTTTTCGCACCTCACACATTTCAAAACATCCTTTTTTAGAAAATCACCACTTGGCATACATTCGCACTAGAATCATTGCCGAGTTATATTTTTCTAAACGACTTTCAAAACTAAACGAGATAACCACTTTGTATACATTCGTGCAAGAATCATTACAAAGTAAAATTCTCCTTTTCAAAACGTTTCCTACACATTTCTCAAACACTCTTTCAAACTAGAAAAACATAAATGATTGAGCAATTAAGAGCCCATGGATAACCATGGATACAAAGGGTGCTAACACCTTCCCTTTGTATAATGTACCTCCCGAACTTAAGAATCTAAATTAAGGTCTTTCCTGTTCTTTTCCACCTTTCCTTATGGGATAAAAGAAAAGTCGGTGGCGACTCTTGCTAACCGCGACATTGCGATTAAAAACACATTAAAGTCAGTTCACCGTATGACAGAGATTATAGGTAAGTGATTGATTACACAGAGGGAAGGTATTAACACCCAAAGTGTCCTAGGTACTCCTAGGGAGCCCTTTGTATGTGCAAGTGTTTTAGTTTAAAAATATGTTTGCAAAAAATTAGAATGAGGGGATGAGAAAATAATTTATTTATTATATTTTTGTGTTTGACAAGACCTTCAGTCTTATGCCTACGTACCAATATAAAAATGAGGGATCAAAACCTCGTAGTTCGTGGTAAAAATTTCAAAGATGGATGGATTGCTTTTAACAAAAGTTTAAAGATCTTTTACTATCAACGGGACAATACTCAACCAAACATCCACCGATAACGAGGGCTTTATAACATTTAAGAGGGAGGGCTCCAACTTGGATTCAACCAACAAGTATGCCACTAACCCCTAATAAATGGAAAGACCTACAATCAATATATCATGGAGTGGGAGAATTATATCTCAACCAAAGATAACACAAACCTAAATGCTCTCTTTTGAAAAGTTTAAAAGAAAAAGGCACAAAATTGCCAAAAGGATTAGATGAGGTTGTTAGTTCTTTTTGTCTTTTGAAATTAAAGTCAATATGATTAAATTTATTTACAAGTATGATTTAAGAAAATGTTTTGAAAATCAATGGCATAAGGCCAAGGTTTCTACTCATTATACCAAGTCTAAGTTGAAAACACAAACAAAGAAATTTTTGAAAATGAGGGAGAGATTTTGAAATTAAAGAAGGAAGAGGAGATGAAGGGACTATCCTAGACATAACTTAAAAGTTTAGAGTTGAAAAGATCTAACCAATGGGAAGCATTCACAATAAAATAGTCTCATATAGAAACCCACTTCCTTTGGACTTTCAAGCAAGCAACAAGCATAATCATCCAAGCAATAATAAGAAGACCAAATGGTATCAAATAAAGATAACCAAGCATCCAATCAAGCACTTCAAAAGTGAGCAATCTTCAATGTCCTTTAGATGTATCAGATAAAATAATCCATGAAACATACTCAAAGAGAAAGCAATCAAATAAAAACAACAAGATCAAAATAACAACTTAAGCACAGAGACAAAGATGCATCAGATAAACCAATGGAAGTCTCAAGCTTGTATCAGATGAATGACATTGGTCAAGAAAGGTCTCAAAATAATGGCATTGGCCAAGAATCTTCAAAGCACATGGATGTTGCCTACTCTAAGTCCAAGTGTCAAGATTAGGTCATAGACAGAGGTCCAACAGTCCACCAATGTACTTTTTTAGGGTTTTTGTTTTTATTAAGTGTTTTAAGATCCTAAGACCACAAAAAAAACAAAATCACAAGCACACAATATAATACAAGCACAAAATATGGCTCAAGTGAGCAAAGTGAAAATGACTGAAACATAAATAACTTGCATGAATGTAAATGCAATGAATGATAAAGTGCATAAATTTAAATTGCATTAAAGGTAAATGACATTAAAATAAAGAAAAATAAGAGATATGTTAGTGAATGTTAGTGGAAGAATAAAATTGTTTTTAAGTCATCTTTTGGAGAACACTAAACCATCCACTCACAAGTATGAAGATGTGAACCTAGACATTATCCATGAGAAGGGCCCCAACTTAGATAAATCAACAAGTATGCCACTAGATCTTACAAATGGAAAAGAGGTTAAATCTTCACACAATACCATGAGGAATGGGAGACTTACAATCTCACTTACAAAAATGCTATGCCTTTTGGGATATGTTTAGCTCTATGTTAAGAAATCGTAATTAGACTTATGTAGAAGTCACAACTATCTGAGGTCGGGCAATAATAATATTGGTGTTAATGCATGCTAGAGACAAGGTATAAAGACCAAGATCCTAAAGCATATCACACACAAAAATAAGAGGGGATGAACTTATCTCAATCAAACTCATGTTGATTCATCTGACACAAGGTCATTGATGAATCAACTAGCATTTGATATTTGATAAGTTATTGGTCAATGAAGAATTGGGGAAGAAAGATATGAAGATGAAGAGATGATGTGAAATATAAACCCAAATTGATCAAAGGATGAACTTCATTTAATCAATACCATCCATTCATTTTGAGGGATGAAGTTCAAACTTCATCAACCCCCTAAGTCCAATGGTATTGATCAAATTAATGTCCAAATCAACCAAGATCAAGGCCAAACAGAAATTGAGTCAACACAAAGACAAAACAAAAGCTCAACAAAATATTAAAGCAATTAAACAATTTAAATTCAATTTTTAAATGGATAAAAATAATTTTTAAAAGGGGAAAAACATCAAATCCTTTCAAATCACCAAAGAAATGGTCAAGGGATTTATCATAGGTCAAACAAGGTCAAAGGACCTTTGACTAATTTTTTTGGCATTTTTGAAAAGTCAGAAGTATTTAAAATCAATTAAAAACAAGTCAAAAATCATCAAATTCACTAAAAATATCAAACTTAATCCAAAAAATGTTTTTAATTCAAAAATGGAAGAGGAAATTATTTATTAAATTTTGGTGAAAGTCCCATATTTTTGGATTAATATTGAAATTATAATGAATTAAATGAGAAAATGCTATTTTAAAAATTAAATCAGAAAATCAATCAAATAAAAAAAATAAGAGCCATCAGATCTCCCTCATTAGTTGAGGTGGCAGATCTGATAGCCACGCACATCATGCCTACCATAGTCCAAAGTCAGTGTGCAACACAAGTGGTATTCAAGATCAACGGATGAGATTATAACGTGGCAACCAAATCAGATGGCCTGGATTTAACCAGCGCATCACCGGAGCCCTAGGTCCGGTCATCTTCTCCAGCCATGTTACCGAATTGAAAGATGCACACAAGATACTCAGATGAATTAGGGCTTCCTTGACAAACAAGCTTCAAACTCTTGATGAATTCTTGATCAAAATAAAAAATGAAGAACATAGGGATCCATATATGATGCTTAGAACTCAATTGGACCATTTATTTCTTGATTTCTTACACTGAGGGTCCCAAACCCTAGCTGTAAGATTGATGAAGTATATGTGGATGCACACACTACCTACAAAAGAAACAAAACAAAACTAGACATATTTTTGGTATTTTGGTTAGTACACAAAGAAAAAAAAGTATGATACAATCATAAATTCTTGGTGATCTCTCCCAATGCAAACCCAATGAATGATAGGTGAGGTGGATACCAAGTTATGATCCCAATGCTAATGAAAATATGATGAGATGGCCTGAGGGATCTTAGGGTCAAAATTGGGGTCTTACAAGGGGACATCAATAACTATATACCTAAACTTTATTTCCTTAGCTTGGTATTCTTCTCCAAAGGTGATTCTCAAGGTGATATATCCTTTTCCCTATAATTGTTCTCTTGAGAATCGAACTAGTGACCCTCTGAATGGCTTTAGGTCTTCTGGATCGAGGCAAAGTCTTTCAAACTTCTCCAATACAATATGTCTATAGAGCTCCCTTGGTCGAAGAGAACCCTTTTAATCTCACTGACTTTGCATTTGGTGCCAATGACCATGCAATCGTCATTATGAGGGTGGATTCCAGTTGCATCTTTCTCCGAGAAGGTGATCATGGCTTCTGGTGCTTGAAGTTCACCTTGAATCTTGACCTCAAGAAGGTTTTCTACACTCAGGATCTGACATGCATACCTTTTTATGGTTGAGCTAGTTTCCCCGCCTTCGACAAACCCTCATGCTATAGTCTTGAGTGTGTGAGGCTTTACCTTGTTGTCATCGCCTTGATGTGAATCTTTAACTTTGTTGGGCCTGGGCCTCATAGCCACATCACAACCACACGAGCTAGATTTGTTTGATGAATGAGAGGAGTCGCCTTTCACATATTTCTTGAGGTTCCTATCTTGTATTAGTCTCTCAAGTTCCTTATGGAGCTGATAGAATTCCTTAATGTGATGTCCTTTTACCTTATGGAATTTGCACCATCTTCCTAATTCAGAATCCATCACACCCGCATTAGGGGCCGGTGGTATAGAGATGTTATGCAAGTGGAGTACCCCCTGTCCGATTTGCTCACGACGAATGTTCAAATATGTGAAGTTGTCTATCGCCTTACCCACCCTTTTCAATGTTGATTTGTCCTTTATGGGCGAGGTATAGTTACTCATCCTCTGATGGTGCGAGCTCTCAGCGTTAGGAACACATTCTTTGATGTCACATGGCTTCTTTTCAGTGTTTCTTCCCTCACTGTTTATGTAGCACTCAACTCTAGTGACCACTTCTACCAACGACAATGTTGGCTTCTAGGCGAGGGACTCTTTGAAGTGTCCTGCCTTAATTCCATTTTGAAACTCCCCCACAAATATTTCTTGGTTTGGTTGGACGACCCTGATGATGGCCTTGTTGAAGCAGACGAGATAGTCCCTCACCGACTCTGATAGACCCTGGCGTATATTAAACTGAATGGTAGTGGACATCTTCTAGTGGTAGATGATAGTGTATTGATGTACCTGTTGATTCTAAGTGTTGGCAGCAATTTTGGTAAAACAAAGAGTGCTCACAAGATGTTATGTGTGATGTCTTAACATGAGATATCCTATGTACCTGCTGGAGCTTAAGGAACATGATCATGCAGGATTGTTTCAGAATGTCATACACAAGGTCATGGCATCTGATATGTATGTACCTGCTGGAGCTTAAAAGACATGTTCATGCAGGATTATTTCAAGATGTCATACACAAGGTCATGGCATCTGATATGGTTGTACCTGCTGGAAGTTATAAAAGGAATTATGGAATTATGCAGGATTTTTCCAGGATGTCAGACCCGATGTCATGACATCCTGTACACAGAACATTCAGTGTGAATGTCTGGTGTTTTGCGATTGCACAATTAATGGCAATCTATGTATGATTGAAGATCTGATTTGCAGGCGCATTCAATCATTGATTACAACCTGATTTACTTATTTTCCGAGGAGAACTAACCAGCTGTTATAAAAAGATTTGATTGGAAAATAGATTTAGGGTTTTCAAGATGTCCAAGCCCGGCTGAAAGCTTCTATAAAAAGGGACTTAGAAAACCTGTTTGAACACACAACCAATACTGAGCGAAATACAGAGAGAGAGCTAGGGTTTGTGTCTGTTTAGTCGTGAGACTTGTAAGCCATTCAAGTCATCCATTGATGATTGAATTGGTCTGATTTGTGGTTGTAATTTGTCACTCTAAAGCTGCTAAGCAAGAGTGTGTGTCTACTTGATCAAAGCTGTGAAGCAAGATCAAGTGTGTGTCTTCTTGATCAAAGTTGTTAAGAAAGATCAAGAGTGTGTCTTCTTGATTGAAACTGTGAAGTAAAATCAAGAGTGTGTTATTGAAAAGTGTTTTCTTTTCTCTAGGAATTGTTGTTTAAAATCATAGGTGTGGTTGTAGGGAAGTGAGTGGGTTTTCATATCTAAGAGTGCTTAGGTAGAAATTGCACGGGTAGAGATTAGGTGAGAAAGACTATAATTTGTTGAAGTGTACGGAGAGTCTTTGAACTAATTCTATTTTAGTGAATTTCCTTCCTGGCTTGGTAGCCCCCATATGTAGGTGAGTTGGACCGAACTGGGTTAACAATTACTTGTGTATCTTCTGCATTACCTTTCTATATCTTTCTTCTGTTAGTGTAATTCAGATATTAGTGTCGTGACATTACATTCGACATCTCATATCTGATACCAGAATTTCAATACCAGTTTCTTTACTAGTTCATGGTATCTGTTGATAGAAGCATGAGATAAACCCATATACCATGTAAGGGCGTCTTCCCTGAAAGTTCCAGATAATAGGTAGCATTTCAGGGAGTAGGGAGCACCTATAATGGTCATTTGTGTATTGATGGAAGCAACGTGTTCGTATGGGTCGCTGCGCCAATCAAACTTGGTCAGCGAGGGAGGTTTGAAACCCTCTAGGATAAGCGCCCCTCATATCTCGTCTGAGAGTGGTTAGGGGTCTGACAATTCCATTTCCTCTATGGGGTTGGAATCTTGTTGGCGATGTCTGATGATGCGAAAGTCATCTTCTAACGTCTGGTTATGACGACGTTATTCGTGCATGGCGACATGCATCTCCGCTAGGGCGTCACCATCACTGATACCGCTGGTTCCCTCTTGGCGAGGGGATGGGCTATCCTATTAACCATAACTGAGGTGAATAAATGTAGGAGTGAAGGGTAACAGGGGGAAGAGTGATGGTGATGAAATAAGGTGTGTCTCAAGCTAGTTTTATCAGGCTCCATAACGGACACCATTGTACTTGTCAAAAAGTGAAGGTGTGCATGTTCCCCCATGCAAGGGTAAGGAGAATCAGATGCCTTATTATGTTTATAACAAAATATGGTGATGAGGGTTTGCACGTGACGACAAGAAGCCCTGCAAGATGGTGTTTTGAGGTGATTTAGGAGACCTTCTCCCGTGAGACGGTGATGCTTGATAACTAGCGTATAATTAGCAACGATCGCGTGTTAAGACTGTAGTGACCGTTGCTCTCTTTAGGGTGCAGAGAATGTGTATTACTTGGGGTATGTACCTTCTCCTTAAGAGGAGACGTATTTATAGAGGTCTATAAATCCTAGGGTTTGAGAGACACTTAGTGGCATCAACTACTCCCTTCCTCTCTGAGGAAGTTATTAACAACCCACATTTCAGGAATTAGTAGAGACTCCTTATTTCTTGGCTCACACGTCAAGGTTTCTTCTTGGCGGATCTCCGGGTCATCTTCTTGGCGGATCTCTGGGTTATCGTCCGGGCGACACGACTTTTAGGCAATAGCGTCCCAATTTATATATATATATATATATATATATATATATATATATATATATATATATATATATATATATATATATATTTCCTTTTTTTTTCATTTGCAAACTAAAAGTTGCTCATGCAAAACGTATTCTTTTCAATATTGAGAAGAATGAAATCTAAAGAGAATTTTTTAAACAGCTGTATGGAAATAACTTCATATCTTCTCTAGTGAGTTATTTTTTAAATAGTTAAACACCTTTTTTTATTCAAGTTGTATATCCTCAAATGACATAGTTAAGTCTATACATTTGAGAAGTCAAAGAAATTTAGTTAAATTAGATTCTCTGTGCGATAAATATTAGATTTTGTTAGTAATATTTTAATGGTTGTAATCAGTTATGTTATTATAGTGAAAAATCCTTCAATGATTCTTATGAAGCGAATGTAGTAGTGATTTTATTTTTGGATTGATGAAAGTTGAAGCCCCCGAAGACCACGACTTTCCTTCACACAAGATTGATAATGAAGAAAAATGGCACTCATCTCAATTTTGATGCATTTCATAACAAATTAAACAATCTTTGTTAGAATATTAGTAGATATTTGAATTTTTGTAACTAACTTTCTCTATGTAGAAAGAGAATGATACATCTTTAGTGTTGACGTAGAATACGAGAAACTCCATTTGTATTGCGACTCTTGGTAAATAAAAGAATGTCACATGTCATTAAAAAAGTTAGATATCATTGTAAGACCCCAATTTTGGCCCTAAGATCCCTCATGGCCCATATCATCTCATATCATAGCCTCAAGGATCATTGCATGCCTTTGCTTCCCTCCTAGTGGATAGGTTGCCTTGTGTGTATGGTTCTTGATCACCAAGCATGTTTTGCATTTGTATATTATTGCTTTTCGTATGTTTATCATCCAAAAAGTACAAAAATATTGTCAGTCTAACCTTGTTGCTTGCAGTTGAAGCAATTATCAGCAATTAGGTCAAAGACAGTCAACAGTCAGTCAAAGCAATGGATGATGGCCATTCTTGCAGAATTTGGGCACCATGACCAATAATCAAGAGTTCACACAACTTGGGACATCATTGGAAATCAAAGTCTCAAGGGATTAGGGTTTGGAATTCATCCGAAGTGGTCCAATCATGCAAAACCCTAGAAAAGTCAACAGAAAGTCAAACTTGGTCAACTGGCCATTTAATCAGTGATTTGATGGATGGAACTGATTTGAAGGAGTTCATTCATGTCTATACAAGCCTCATATGTCATGTCCAACCTCATCATGGAAGAATTTGAAGTCAAACAGAAAATTTCCAGAAATGGAAACTGGACCTGTAACTGAAACCTGCCATAAATGGAAAGTCTTGATCCTCAAACTTACATCATGATACAAGCTTCAAATGAATTTTTGCCCAACATGAAAGTTGAAGATCTTGTTCTCCCATTTCCAAAAAGTCCAAGAACTCTCAATTCCCATGTGTGGTTGGCAAGTTATGATCGAATCGATTTCAGAAAATCTTGAACTTCAAAAGGCCATATCTCCCAAACCGTTTGGCCAATTTTGGTGGGGTTTTTTCCTACAAGTCACATTTGATCCCCTCTTTCCAAAAATATAAATTTCATGTGCCAAAACTTCACCAATCAAAATGGCATATTTTGACTTTTCTCATTTAAATGCAAGTTTGACCAAGAGTTGACTTTTTGAAGTAAACCTTTTTCTACCATTTGGCCAATTGGAACAGCTCAGAAATGTCATTTAGAATGTGTTTGCAAACTCATTTTGTGCAGCACATGTGAATCCATACTTGGTTGCTTGAATTGTAAGAAAGGTACAATTTCACCATACTTGTCCATGCTTCCACAACCATGCCTTGTACCTCAAAAGAACAGCAGCATTATGCATCATTTCTTTCTGTCATTGTGAACCTAATTAGCAGCCTAACCAGCACCAACAAGAAGCCATGTCCTAATTGCTTAAAAATTGGAAAAAGTACATGTTTTCATGGAATTCATCCTACAGCCATGCCTAGAACCAGAAGGCAGCAGGATTGCCCATAATTCTCTGTCACTGATAGCAGCAATGGCAGCATGAAAAAACCACAATTGAAGGACATTGCCTTGCCACCAAAAGCAGGACTCAATAGCAGCTTATTTTTTTTGGATGATGTATTTTCTGTCCTTTGGAGGACAGTAGCAGCAGGAGCAGCCACAACACAGCATAAGCAGCTTCTAAAAAACTGCATACAGCACTCTCCCAAAACCTGACCTTGTTATTTGCATTGAAGATTTTCTGTCAAAAAACACAATAGAACCAAAACATTGCAAAAACCAAAAGCAACTGCTGCAGCAGCCTTGTTCACCATTTCACCCTTTGGAACCTGCATTCCTCACAACATCCTGCAGCAAGAAAACCCTTGCTCTCCCACCATAAAACAACACCAAGAAAGCATGGCACAATACCAAACAGCAGGACCTTTTTCATCACATCTTTTCTGTCACTTAGGATGATTAATTGCAACCAACATAACAAAACCAGCAAAAAACCAAAAGCCCAACTGACCTTACTTGGCATTTTCAAACTGGCTGTCTAAACTTCCAACAAAACTTGGCTTTTGCTTAACACCATATCTCCCCTCACTTTCTGTCATGGAGCAGCTAGCCAACAAACCAACATAACAAGACCTAACTCACTTTGCTGTTGCACTAAAAAAGGGGCTGCTCATATCCTAAAAAACTGGCCTTGCTAAAATCTGTTACAACTCAAAAAACACAACCCTTGGCTATTCCTCTCAAAAACCAACAGCACTTCATTTTTGATTGATGCTCTCAGGTTCTAAAAACACACCCCTTGGCCATTTTTTCTCAAGAAGACTGCCTTACCACAAACAGCACCAAAACAAAAAATGAAAGGCCTCACTTTCTGTCATGAAGCTAACAGCCACAAGCCAACATGACAAACTGCATTCACCTTGTTTTAGCATTTTCTGCTCAAAATCTCCAAAGGCCTCGATCAACTCTTGCTTCTCTCATGCTTTAGCCATCTTTGTGAGCTCATTTGAACTATCAAACCCTTGCTGTAACTGTATCTTCCTGCCCTGTTTTCCTCAAGTCACAACAATGGCAAGTCGAGTTTTGGAAGTTCTCAAGAGTAGCTGAGCTTACCTACATCAAGCATCCATCATTATACACCATTGTGAGCATCTGTATCGGGCTGCAACATCAAAACAAACACTGCACCTCATTTTTCTTCAAAAACAAGTAAGTGTTCGACCCTCTCTTTTCATCAAACCATGCCATGTTTTTGATAGCCCTTGCCTTGCTGAATGTTGTGAGCTTTATATCATTTGATTTGGTTAGCCATATTGCGAGAAATCTGAACTTTCACTTTCATGAACAAATATGTTTTCCCTCGATTTGTTTGGCTTGGGTTGATTTAAATGAAAATGGATAGCACATTCATGTTGTATGTTGCATAATGATTCTATTGATGTGCTTGTTTGGTCATTCTGGGCATTTTGAAAATTCGAGTTGCATGATGATGATGATGATGTATGCTGCTGCTTTTCAAACCCTACCCTGCCCAGAAAATCCGTATGAACTGTGTTGTATGTTGTTGTCTAGTTGCTGTATGAACATCACCAAATGCTATGCTGTTGCGTAATGATGTTCGAATTTGTTTTGATGTTGATGAACTTGCTTGAAATGCCATGAATGCTGTGCTAAAACCCTAGGGTTTTTCTTAAACCCAGAAAATTTGAATGATTGGCCGAGTTACTGTTCTATTGGTGAGGACCAATCAGAACATTTCATTTCCTTCCCCAAAACTGTGCGTTTTGCTAAATGAAATACATATTTACATCTTTGCCATGCGCTGACTTTGTTTGACCATATGCCATGCTATCTTGTTCATACTTCATCCAATTATTCATCAAACTTCAACAATTCATTTTTCATTCATTATTCATCCAAAAATCATGAAATTTTTTGCATAATCTTCACATGGATGTCTAGTATTTGATTATGATTTTTAATTAATTTTTGGTTGGCTGAATTTTAAATGGTATGAGTTTTCTTGACATGTATGCCAAATTGATACCTCTTGCCATTTCTTTTGTGAAATAATGATGATGCATCCTTTGGTCCTGAAATTTTTGTGGAGAAACTAGACCCACTCATCTTCATTTTGGTATAAAGATTGTGCATTTATCATTTATGGTTTGCTAGTTATGATTTTGTGAACTAGGGTGTGACAATTTGTGTCACACCAATGATGTGCATCTTCTTGATTTTTGTTCATATACTTCCTGGCCTCCAAATCACTTGAAATTTTGCATGAATGATCTATCACATGTCTAGTTTGTGTATGAATTTTCTTGGAATTAATGATGCTGTTTTCCATTTATTTGAAAATTTCCTTCCATGCTTAGTCATTTGTTGACTTTATGTGGTACATGTTGCCAAATCTTTTGTGAAATTCTCAAATCTTATTGTATGACCATGAAATTTCATATGTGATAACTAGACATCTTGACCTTTGCATTGGTGTTAATCTCATTCATTTCTCATCTGTTTTCAATTTGATATGATTTTTTGAAGTTGACCCATGCTTGTTGACCTTCATTGTGCTTACTTGAAATTATGTTGACTTCATGATTTTAATTGACTGCCTTCCTCTCATCCAAATGCCACGAAATTTGACATGCTTGCCATGCTAGATGTTAGGATTGAATGTGATTTATTTGATAATTTTTGAGATTGTTTGGGTTGACTTTTGAATGAAGTCTTGCTGTTGACCTATTTGTATGCATCCCTTGCCATGCATTGCCTTCCTATGTTCATGAAATGACAATGGTGCATGATTTGATTATGAATCCAATTGAGATTGCTTCTTAAATGTTTGAACATGAATTGGGTTGACTTTCCTTTGCTGTTTGACTTTTTTCTTTTATCTTTGACCCTAGGCTAGCCCTAGTGGTCTTTTGAGCTTACAATTGAGCTATTGTTTCAGGTTAAGCACCAATGCCTCAAAGATCATTCAAATTTGATTGAGTTGGATTGTATATATCATGTGCTAACCCTTGTTTTGTAGGTGTGACTCATATACTTGAGTCTTGTGCTATGCACATTGGTCCCTCTGTGGTTGACTGTTGTTTCATTTTCCTTTGATTTGAACTGTTAACTTGTCTACTAATAAGTTTGACTTTTTCAGGTACTTTAGTTGCTTAAGTTCCTTGAACTTGCTTTGCTTTGCTATTTAGCAATTGCTTTTGAGGTATAAACCTTTCTTCTTCATGTAGTCTGGAGACCCGGTCTGTTATTTGACCGGGCAAACTGTCTGAAGTCCTCCTTAAGAGGCAATGCCTGTGTGTGTTTAAAATTGTCCCAAGCAGGAAAAGTCCTTCAAGTAAGGCAATTGGTGGAAGGTAGGGATAAGCAATCTATCCCCACTATTCAGTGTGTCCTCTCTTTGCTCCCATTACATGGTTGAAGCATTAAGATAAAAACCCAAGATCTAATCGAGTCAATAAAGGGGAAAGAGTTCCATCTTTCTGAACTCCCCCACTTTCTATTTGATGCTCTCTCTGACCTGAGATAGAAGCAATGAGGCACACCCCTCATCTCCTATTCATCTGCTTCACCTTAGCCTCTCAATGGCAAGGTTAAGAGCGACCTTCACCTATTACAGTGGACTTTCAAAGTCAAACCCTCTTGTGTGAGCCCCCCATTGTTTGGCTATAGAGTGTGCTGTTTGCTATTCATTGATTGATTGATTGCTTCATATGCACTTGTTTGCCTGTATGCTATGCATTTATCATCATCAATTGCCATTAATGCATGATCATCTCATTTGCTTTTGTGATGCTATCATTGTTGTTTGCCCATTGAGGACAATTGTAAGTCCATCTCTTTTGGCCATTTGCTCCTATGATATGGAAGGATAGAGTGTAAGACCTCATTGGTCACTCATAACTTCTGTTTTGTTTGTTTGATTGTGAGGAAGCAATTGTAAGTCCCTGCAAGTTGGCATTTGCTCTCCTGTGATCATGTTGCATTGTTTAATTGTATGTGAGGATACAACTGTAAGTCCCTGCAAGTTGGCATTTGTTTCCTAGGATCATACTGTGTATGTGAGAGTAAGCCCAGACAGATTGGCATCTAACATCCATGTTTTGCTTTTGTTTGTTTATGTGAGGATGCAATTGTAAGTCCCTGCAAGTTGGCATTTGCTTTCCTATGATCATATGTTGGATATTGGTATAAGTCCAGACAGATTGGCATCCGGTATCCAAGTTTCATTTTGTTTTAGGAGATTAGTATAAGTCCATTGAGTGGCCTCTGATATCCAGTTTTGTTTTAGGAGATTGGTGTAAATCCATCTATTGGTATCCGGTATCCGCTTTTTATTTCTTTGTTTGTGGAGGTTAGTGTAAGACCATTGAGTGGCCTCTGATATCCCATTTTGTTTTAGGAGATTGGTATAAGACCATTGATTGGCATCCGATATCCGCCTTTCTTTTGCTTTGTTTGCTTGTTATTGCTTATTGTCATTCCAAAGGACACACTTGAATCATCTGCTATATGATTTCAAGAAGTGAACCTTCTAAGAAGTTTTACTATCCATACTCATCCATTCATCCCCATTATGTCCTAGAACCTTTTCACATTCTTTACTTTCAAGCTCGACATAGACATTGTGCAAACTTCTTCATGTTTTCTAAACTAAAAACCTGGACCCAAGTCCTTGACTTTTTTCAAACTTCATTTCATAATACTCATTTGAATTAATCTTAATCATACTTTGACTCCATTTTCATAATCACAATCAATTAACTTCACCCATTCACTTGTTTTGGCTTTGTCCATTGTTAATCTTTTCACACATTAGCCATAGGTTTCAATTATCATTGTGGTTGATGTAAATCTTGCCTATCCTTAGTGAGTCGACAGTAAGACTTCCGTACTAAAAACAGGGTTAACCCCTCTAGTGTGTCAAAGCTATCCTCACATGGTGGATGTTGGTCTTGGTCGAGTTTTCTCCCATTGATAATGAAAAGCCTCAGTGCTATTGTTTAAAATTGAATCCACCAACTTTTGGAAATCTTTTAGCCGAACTACGGCGTTTTGATCCTTACCTTTGATGGAAGGTACGTAGGCAGCGGGTTCATCCGTTCAAACCCAATAATAAAATTGTATATTCTTTTCTCATCATCCCAATCATGTTTGCACAATACTTATGTCATAACAAATAACAATTTAGTACAACAAGTGTGAAAAGGGCTCCCTAGGAGTACCTAGGACGTAGTGGGTGCCTAACACCTTCCCATTGCGTAATTTACCCCTTACCCAGACTCTCTGATCTTTTTATTAGTTTTCTACGTGTAAAACTTCTTAGGCTTTTGTTCGCTTTTTAGCCAGTCCTTTGGATAAATAAAAGTGCGGTGGCGACTCGAAAATCATTGTATGCTTTGCTTATGGTTTAATCGATAAATCATATAGCGACGAATACACCGCTACAGAAAAGTGGCGACTCTGCTGGGGAAAATTCACCCGAATCCCTCGTGGTAGTGCCTACTTTTCACCCTTGTTGTGCTATATTATTATTCTTTATCTGACGTATTTTTGTACAATTTGGGATGACTGTATTGATTGTGATGTGTGAATTGCTTGATATACATTTGCTGTTTGCTTTGGTGATCTGTGAGATGAGTTCTATACCCGAACTCGAGTGCTCTCTAGGATAGGAGAATGGCATAGTCTTGTTGACTGGTGTGGAGTATTCCTTAGCCAGTTGACTTGCGAGTCCATTCACTTGGTGGAGGTCATGTTGAATTAATAATGTCACACAAGTTATTTGTGGTTAGGCATTATTCTTTCAATCATGTTCCGCAGAAGCCAAGGACCTTAGCTTACCAAGCCCATCTTGGCCTATTTTCTAGGACCGTAGTGCGGAGGTCGTTCAGATGTCAGTTCTGATACGATTGTTACGCGATACTACACTCATAAGAGTTTCTCTTGAGAATATTCTTGGAATACGAGTATTCGTTCCTCCGATAATATTCGAACGATGGAACGATGATTATGGGAACCTCTGATAGAACATGTCTGGCAGGTTTAAACCCTAGTACACTCCCTTTGGGTGGTTCTTAACCGAGACTCCATGCTCGTGACTCTCAGTAAACCCATGATTCGTGGTTGAGTCGTTCAAACATTGTTAATATCAATGGATCCCGGATCAGGTGTAAAACCTAAAATCCACCAAAGCGGCTGGTTGATATTAAGAATGTCTGAACCGGTTCATGTACCGTTAATATCAATGGAACTTGGGTGTCGATAAGGTGAAAACCTAAATCCACCAAAATGGATGATTGATATTAGGGATACATAGAGCTTTCCCACGACCTTTGTTTGGTGTGCTTTGCTTGATCCTTGAGTGTGTTTGTTGCATTCATGCATTCACGCATTCATCCGCATTCGTGTCATCACAAAAAGAAGATTTTCAAGGAACTTAAAAAAGGGTTTATTTGCAAAATTTTCAGACATGGAAAGACCAAAGAGGCATACAAAGAAGTACAGCTTTAGACAGCCCGATGTAAAAGAGTTAAGGAATCTGACATCGTATGTACTAGATCCCTTGGGTTTCAAAGCTCGCTATGGGAAGCTTCTACCACTGCTCACCACTCAGGTTGACGAAGGGTTGATGAGTACTCTGGCTCAGTTCTACGATCCGTTGCATCACTGCTTCTTATTTCCGGACTTCCAGTTGTTGCCGACTTTGGAAGAATACTCTCACCTTATTGGGATTCCGATTCTGGATCAAGTGTCGTTCAGTGGCTTAGAGAGTATTCCATCTGCTCGAGATATTGCTAGCTTGTTGCATATAGATGAAGAACTGATTAGAGCTAACCTGACTACCAAAGGCGGAATTCAGGGTTTTCCTTCCGAGTTCCTCATTGCCCAAGCTACCTTTTATGGGAAGGCCATGAGTGAGGATGCCTTTGAGGCTCTCTTTGTATTACTCATCTATGGATTGGTGCTATTTCCCAATTTCGACAAGTTCGTGGACATGAACGCCATTAGGATCTTCTCGGTTCTTAATCCAGTTCCGACTTTGTTGGGTGATACATATGTCTCCTTGCACCTGAGGAATATGAAGAATGGAGGAGTCATTGTCTGCTGTTTACCCCTGCTGTACAAGTGGTTTATTTCGCACTTGCCGCAGACAGATGCTTTCAAGGAGAACAAGGGATGTCTACGGTGGTCTCAGAGACTCATGTCTCTCACCAATGATGATATCACTTGGTATGATCGCGTGTACGATACCGTCCAGATCATCGACTATTGTGGTGAATTCCCTAATGTGCCCCTTCTTGGTACATGTGGTGGGATCAGCTACAATCCTATACTTGCACGTCGCCAGCTTGGGTTCCCCCTAAAGGATAAACCTAATAGCATTCTGTTAGAAGGTGTGTTCTTTCAGGAGGGTAAAGATCCCCAAGGCCTGAAAGCCAGATTTGTCCGTGCATGGCGCAGTGTTCACAAGAAGAGTAGGAATGAGTTGGGCCCAAAGAACTGCATTGCTTTGGAGCCATACACCTCTTGGGTCAGACAGAGGGCTGCTACCTACTTGATGCCGTATGATTATCCAAGACCTACACCGTTGGATGTGGCTGGGCCTTCAACCCTCCCTACCCAACGTGTAGAGGAGTTGAGAGAAGAAGACCTTTCGCGTGCTTGGATCCGTGAGAGGGAGGAATTGCTGCAGCAGCTCAAGGAGAAGGATGCTATGATTGAATTCCTCGAGCACCGAGTGATCGATGATCCGAACGACGCTTGGACTTCTCTGCTTCCTCAGTCTTCCAAATTCTGGAAGAGGAGGTATGATCGACTTGCAAAGGAGAAAGCTGACATGGAAGCGGCCTATGAGAGAGAGATCAAGAAGTTGTGCACTTCTCGTCTTCCAGCATCCCGAGCTTTTAGGGATCCATAGGATGTCATTTACCTTTTCTCTTTGTAATTTAAAATGCTGTACTTTTTGTCTTGATGTATTGAATGAAATATTTTCCATGAGGAATAAAAAATGCTTAAATTAATCAAAATATTGCAAATAATACCCTAAGGGTTCCTTGAAAACAAAGCATTTGCACAAGCATTTCATGCATCATTCTTGCATAAACAGGTACCCTTTGTTTCTGGTCTTCTTGTCCTAACCTCTGTTCTTCATTTATTTTGAAGACAAGCTGATTCACCGGTATTATACACGAGTCAACTCTGCAAGAATCATGGAGCAGTTGGAACAAGAGAACAGAGAATTGAAGGAAGAGGTCGCCAGACTTGGCGCTTTGATGGAGCAACTCCTTGCCGCTCAGAATCAACCTGCTCCGACGCCTGCAACTCCTGCTCAGAGGACAGTCATTTCAGAGGTAGCTACTTCTACAGTGCCAGTCAGCACCCACGCGCCCAATGCCATGCCGCCCGGGTTTCCTTGGGGCATGCCCCCAGGTTTTATGCCAGATATTCCTGCGCCAACCTTCGCTCAAATGCCGGCGTCTAGCTCGGTCCCTATCGCCGCTCCTCCTGTCGTGCATACCATGCCAAGGGTAGACGACATCATCTATCACTCCGAGCCATCTGAGGGCGCAGACGTTCATGAAAAGATGGATGCCATGAACGATCAATTCCTTGAGCTGAGAAAGGAATTGAGGACTCTTCGAGGCAAAGACCTATTCGGCAAGTCTGCAGCCGAACTCTGCCTAGTTCCCGGTGTCAAGATACCGATCAAATTCAAGGTCTCGGACTTTGAAAAATACAAAGGGAACACCTGTCCGCTTGCTCACCTGGTCATGTACGCCAGGAAGATGTCAACACAGACTGATAATGATCAACTCCTGATTCATTATTTCCAAGACAGTCTATCTGGTGCCGCGCTCAGTTGGTACATGAGCTTGGACAGCGCCAATATCAGATCCTTCAATGACCTTGGCGAAGCTTTCGTCAAGCAGTATAAGTACAACGTCGATATGGCGCCTGACCGAGATCAACTCAGGTCCATGTCCCAGAAGGACAAGGAATCGTTCAAGGAGTACGCCCAGAGATGGCGAGAGCTGGCAGCTCAAATCACTCCACCGCTGGAAGAGAAGGAAATGACCAAGATCTTTCTGAAGACTCTTGGCTCATTTTATTATGAGCGGATGGTAGCAAGCGCTCCCTCTGATTTCACCGAGATGGTGAACATGGGGATGCGTCTCGAAGAAGGTGTCCGTGAAGGACGGTTGGCTAAGGATGATAGCTCTTCCTCTAAACGATATGGGGCATTTAAGAGGAAAGAAGGTGAAGCACATGCCGTTCAATCTCAGCCCAAACACAGAAGACCCCCTGCTCAGAGGAATCCTGCACGACATGTCAGTCATCAGCACCAGGTGGCTCACGTAGCACCTGTTTTCAAGGACAATACTCCTCAACATCAGCAATATCAACATCAACAGTATCAGCATCAGCAACAATACCAACAACCGCAGTACCAACAACAACAATCTCGTCCACAGCAACAGGCTTATCAGCCTCGTGGGAGTACGAGTAATCAGGCAAACATGGGTTACGAAAGGAAGAAGATCAGTTTTGATCCGATTCCTATGTCGTATGCGGAGTTATATCCCTCTCTAATAGAGCGGAAGTTGGTTTCTCCGAGAGATCCTCCGGCTATACCGGTCAACCCTCAGTGGTGGTATAAGCCTGACCTACACTGTGTCTATCATTCTGGTGCTCCGGGCCATGATATTGAGAATTGCTTCCAGCTGAAGACTAAGGTGCAAGACCTTATGAGAAGTGGAATCCTGAGTTTTGAGGACTCCAGCCCGAACGTCACCAAGAACCCATTGCCTGCGCATGGGAAATCTGTCAACATGATTCAAGAATGCCTTGGGAGGTACAAGGTCAAGTATGTCAGCCACATCAGGCAGTCGTTGGTTGATTTACATAAGATGCTGTGTCAGCACAGTTATTTGGAGCATAACCACGATAAGTGCCGCGTCTGTTCTGTCAATCGCTTGGGTTGCGACCAGGTCCGCCGTGAACTTCAGAAGATGTTGAATGAAGGTACCATTGAGATTCTGCAGAATCGCAATGTTGATGAAGTCGAACCTGAAGTGAACGTCATTTCACCAGTGTTCAAGCTGCCTGAACCAGTTGTTATTTGCTATAATAGCAACAAGCCAAAGGTTTCCCCTTCCTTGGTCATTAAACCAGCTGGCCCTGTGCCCTATTCATCTGACAAAGCTGTACCCTTCAGATACAATCCTGTTGCTGTCCAGGATGGGGTCGAAGTGCCTTTACCTTCCACTTCCGTCACCAACATTGCTGACGTCAATAGGTTGACCCGAAGTGGTCGTGTATTTTCTGCGCCTCCAAAGGCTACTGCTTCCGATACTGTTGAGCGTCCGGTTGGGACCGCTGTGAGCATTCAGAATCCGGCACCTGATGTTGCCAAACCCTCCTCATCCGTACGAAAGACTCCTGTTTCTTCAGTCGGCCCAAGTGGCATTGTTGATGAAGAATCTGATGAGATGCTGAGGCTCATCAGAAAAAGCGAGTACAACATTGTAGACCAGCTTCTACACACGCCCTCCAAGATCTCTATTCTTTCTCTATTGCTGAATTCAGAACCTCATAGGGAGTCTCTGCAGAAAGTCTTGGATCTGGCGTATGTTGATCACGACGTCACCCTGGAACAATTTGATAGTATTGTTGCAAACATTACCGCTTGCAACACCTTGAGCTTTTGTGACGTTGATCTCCCTGAGGAGGGAAGAGACCACAACATGGCTTTGCACATCTCTATGAATTACAAATCTGATGCAATGTCCAATGTGTTGGTGGACACTGGATCTTCTCTTAATGTGTTGCCAAAATCCACACTCTCTCGATTATCATATCAAGGTCCTCCTATGAGGCAGAGTGGGGTTGTTGTGAAGGCGTTTGATGGGTCGCGCAAGACCGTGATTGGGGAAGTTGATCTCCCTATCAAGATAGGACCAAGTGATTTCCAAGTCACTTTCCAAGTAATGGATATCCACCCATCTTACAGCTGTCTCTTAGGCAGACCATGGATTCACGAGGCTGGCGCCGTGACATCCACCCTACACCAGAAGCTGAAATTTGTGAAAAATAAGAAACTGGTCGTAGTAGGGGGAGAAAAGGCTCTCCTGGTTAGCCATCTGTCTTCTTTCTCGTACATTGACGCAGAGAATGAAGTTGGAACTCAGTTCCAAGCTTTATCTATTGATGAACCAATCGAGAAGAAGTCTCCTTCATTCACTTCCTACCGTGATGCTAAGCTGGCCATTGAATGTGGTGCAGTTGCTGGTTTGGGGAAGGTGATTGAACTTGAAGACAACAAATCCCGGGCTGGCATTGGCTATGGTTCTGGGGCATGCAATGAGCAAGGGTTGTTCACAAGTGGAGGATTCATCCATGCTGATCAACCTGAAGAAGAGGAAGCTGCTGCCATCATTAAAGAGGAGGCAGAGGACATGAACAATTTTGTTATTCCTGGTGGTGTCTGCCACAATTGGGTCGCTGTAGATGTTCCTACAGTCATCCATAGATCAGAGTAAATTGTTCATTTTGTTTAAAACCTTCTCCCATGCCAAAAGGAGAAGTGATGACATTGTTGGCAGCATTTAATACAATGATGTTTTCATTCAATTAATGCATTGTTTAACATTTGTTTTTCCTTTGTTTTCACTTTTTGCTTTTCTGCATGAAATCAGTGATCACAAAAAAACCATAAAAACAAAAAAAAAGAGCAAACATTTTTTCATCTGCATAATGGTTTGCTTGTTTAAATGCTGAAGTTTTTTCCTTAACCAAAATCATTATGCAGATTGATCCTAAAACCCATTGAACATAATGATCCAACGCCATCTCCCAATTTTGAATTCCCTGTATTTGAGGCAGAAGAAGATGACGTTGAGGGGATTCCTGATGAGATTACCCGTCTTCTTGAGCACGAAGAGAAGATCATTCAGCCACATCTCGAAGACTTGGAAACAGTCAACTTGGGGTCTGAGGATTGTGTTCGTCTGGTGAAGATCGGGGCACTTCTCGAAGGGTCTGTCAAGGAAGATTTGGTCAGTTTGCTACGAGAATATTCAGATATCTTTGCTTGGTCCTATGAAGACATGCCGGGTTTAGATACAGATATTGTGCAACATTTCCTGCCTTTGAAGCCTGAGTGCGTGCCTGTGAAGCAGAAGCTCAGAAGAACTCATCCAGATATGGCAGTAAAGATCAAAGAAGAAGTTCAGAAGCAAATTGATGCGGGGTTTCTGGTGACTTCTACATATCCTCAATGGGTGGCCAATATTGTGCCTGTTCCTAAGAAGGACGGAAAGGTCCGTATGTGCGTTGACTATAGAGATTTGAATAAAGCTAGCCCAAAAGATGATTTTCCTCCACCACACATTGACATGTTGGTAGACAATACAGCTAAATTCAAAGTCTTTTCCTTTATGGACGGATTTTCTGGATATAATCAAATCAAGATGGCACCAGAGGATATGGAGAAGACAACATTCATCACACCTTGGGGAACATTCTGTTATCGAGTGATGCCCTTCGGTTTGAAGAACGCCGGAGCCACGTATCAACGAGCTATGACTACCTTGTTTCATGACATGATGCACAAGGAGATAGAAGTCTATGTTGATGATATGATCGCTAAGTCCCGAACGGAAGTTGAGCATGTTGAGCATTTGTTGAAGCTTTTTCAGCGTTTGAGAAAGTTCAAACTTCGCCTGAATCCGAACAAATGTACATTTGGAGTCCGTTCCGGCAAGTTGTTGGGTTTTGTGGTAAGCGAAAGAGGTATTGAGGTTGATCCTGCAAAGGTCAAAGCAATACAAGAGATGCCTGCACCCAAAACTGAGAAGCAAGTCCGAGGTTTTCTTGGCCGTTTGAATTACGTTTCCAGATTTATATCCCACATGACTGCCACATGTGCGCCGATATTCAAGCTCCTCCGGAAAGATCAGTCTCATGATTGGACCGAGGATTGCCAGAAAGCTTTCGACAGTATCAAAGATTATCTGTCCGAACCTCCGATTTTGTCTCCGCCTGTAGAAGGAAGACCTCTGATCATGTATTTAACAGTTCTTGAAGACTCGATGGGTTGTGTACTCGGTCAACAAGACGAATCAGGGAAGAAGGAGTTTGCTATATACTACCTCAGCAAGAAGTTTACTGATTGTGAGTCTCGGTACTCTACGCTTGAGAAGACGTGCTGTGCTTTGGCTTGGGCTGCTAAGCGTTTGCGCCAGTACATGATAAATCATACAACTTGGTTGATATCCAGAATGGATCCGATTAAGTATATCTTCGAGAAGCCTGCTTTAACTGGGAGGATTGCCCGTTGGCAGATGTTGTTGTCTGAGTATGATATTGAGTATCGAGCTCAGAAAGCTATCAAAGGTAGTATCTTGGCTGACCATCTAGCGCACCAGCCGATTGAAGATCATCAGTCTGTTCAGTATGACTTCCCTGACGAGGAAATTCTGTATTTGAAGATGAAAGATTGCGATGAGCCTACACTTGATGAAGGTCCAGAACCTGGTTCCAGATGGACGATGGTGTTTGATGGCGCTGTTAATCAATATGGAAATGGAATTGGGGCAGTGATTATCACTCCTCAAGGTTCACACATTCCGTTTACAGCAAGGCTAACTTTCAAATGCACGAACAACATGGCGGAGTATGAAGCCTGTATAATGGGACTTGAAGAATGCATTGATTTGAGAATCAAGTATCTTGATGTCTATGGTGATTCGGCCCTAGTTATCAATCAGATCAAGGGTGAATGGGAGACGAACCAGCCAAGTCTCATTCCGTACAGAGATTACGCAAGGAGAATTTCAACATTCTTTACAGAAGTTGAATTTTATCACATTCCTCGAGAGGATAATCGGATGGCGGATGCTCTTGCAACGCTTGCTTCCATGATAGTGGTCAGACGGTGGAATGATGTCCCCAATATTACTGTGATGCGCTTGGACAGACCAGCTCACATATTTGCAATCGAAGAAGTGAAAGATGACAAGCCTTGGTATTTTGATATCAAAAATTTCCTCCAGAACCAGGTCTACCCGCCTGGGGCATCTGTGAAAGATAGGAAAACTTTGAGAAGGTTGTCAGGCAGTTTCTACCTCAGTGGTGAAGTGCTGTATAAGAGGAATTTCGATATGGTTTTGCTCAGATGCGTGGATAGACACGAAGCAAACCTATTGATGACTGAGGTCCATGAGGGTTCATTTGGTACTCATTCCAATGGACATGCCATGGCTAAGAAAATGTTGAGAGCGGGCTATTATTGGCTGACAATGGAGTCTGACTGTTGCAAGTATGTGAAGAAATGTCACAAGTGTCAAATTTATGCGGATAAGATTCATATTCCTCCGACACTCCTGAATGTGATTTCATCACCATGGCCTTTCTCTATGTGGGGAATCGACATGATCGGCATGATTGAGCCGAAAGCATCCAACGGGCATCGGTTTATTCTCGTAGCGATTGATTACTTCACCAAATGGGTTGAAGCCGCTTCATACGCGAATGTAACCAGACAGGTGGTTGTGAAGTTTATCAAGAACCAGCTGATTTGCCGTTATGGTGTGCCAGAGAGGATCATTACTGATAATGGATCCAATCTGAACAATAAGATGATGGATGAGTTGTGCGCTGAATTCAAGATTGCACACCATAACTCCTCTCCTTACAGACCTAAGATGAATGGGGCTGTTGAAGCTGCTAACAAGAATATCAAGAGGATCATCCAGAAGATGACTGTCACGTACAAAGATTGGCATGAGATGCTGCCATTTGCTTTGCATGGATACCGTACGTCTGTACGCACTTCAACAGGGGCAACCCCTTTTTCTCTTGTTTATGGCATGGAAGCCGTTCTCCCAGTAGAGGTGGAGATCCCATCAATGCGAGTCTTGATGGAAGCCAAGTTGACTGATGCTGAATGGATTCAGAGTCGTTATGACCAGTTGAATTTGATCGAAGAGAAGCGATTAACTGCCATGTGTCATGGTCAGTTATATCAACAGAGAATGAAGAAAGCATTCGATAAGAAGGTCAAGCCTCGTGTGTTCCGAGAAGGTGACCTCGTGCTCAAGAAAGTTTTGTCTTTCGCGCCCGATTCCAGGGGCAAGTGGACTCCAAACTACGAGGGTCCATATGTTGTTAAGAGAGCCTTTTCAGGCGGTGCTTTAATGCTTACAACAATGGATGGGGAGGATTTCACTCGTCCTGTGAATTCAGATGCAGTCAAGAGATACTTTGCCTAAAAAAAAAAAAAAAGTATATGCAAATGAAAAAACAGAATAGCTCGCTAAGTTGAAAACCCGAAAGGGCGGCTTAGGCAAAAATAAGCGTCTCGGTGGAGAACCCGCAAGGGTAATCCAGGCAAAAATTAGAGACATGAAAAAGAGAGAATATTTGCATCCCGCTAGATTGAGTACCTCACCCTGGGGCAATCTAGGCAAAAATTAGGGATTTGGCAAGTAACTGCATCCTGACAAGACTTTCTGGTTCATCAGTCGTCATTTCGTCAGAAGATTCTCGATTCGCCGTCAACCGAAGCTTCGAATACATCGAGATTCAAATTGGTAGAGAAAGGATCATTATGTTCAATGTAGCCCTCTTCCAATATATATCACTGATTTCAAATTTGTACAGATCTATGGAGTCTTGCCATTTGCAGACTACCATTCTATCAAATCAATTTGAGCTTTTATCCAATTATTTGCACTCCTATTTGTTTCAATTCAACAAATGTTTTGCATGTTTTAAATTGATAAAATATCATTGTTTTAAACAAATCAAAATTTTTCAAAAAAAATTGTTTTAAACAAAGTGAACATTCACAAGATTGAAAGGATACTCAAGAATATCTCAGTGCTCTCCCGAGGGTGGCATGATTTCCAACAGGTAGGACATTGGTTCATATTCCTGGTTTGGTGGTATCTTCTTTCTTCAGATCTTTGTTGGGGTTGTTCCTCAAATAGAGTTGTTGTTGGGGTTGTTCCCCCAGTATAGTCGCAAGCAGAGTGTTGTTGAAGACTTCGTTTTCTCCAGCAGCAGTTTTCCCAGCATGGGTGTTTCCTTGTGAGTTTCGGCGGTTGATGGTTTGTCATCTTGGTGCCCCGTCACTTTCTCCAGTGGGTCGTATGCCCCAGACTTTATTTGTCTCCTCGGCAGTCATGAGTAGAGCTGTTATTGATATCCCCATCGGATTCGCGAGCAGAGTTGTTATCACTCTTCCCAATGCAGTTGCCAGCGGAGTTGTTTCCTCAGCACGATCGCTTTCTTTTGAAGACTCGGTAAGCCGGCGGTTTGATACCCGGTACTTTACCTTTTCCCCGGCGAAGTCGTCTGCGGAATTGTTGCTATCTCTCCATCAGAGTTTGTTCTCTTCAGCAGAGCAGGATTTATTTTCCTATTCAGCGGTTGATTGGGTCGACATCCCAGTGTTTTCAACCATCTTTTTCCTCAGCATAGTCTGCAGAGTATTTGTTATGGCAATTTCGCCTGTTGAGTACTCCTTCAATCCCCGGTATGGTCGGATGATGGCTCTACCATCCAGAGAACGGATTGATTTCCTGACTGTTGGTGATCCCCAGTAGAGTGGCTTATATTGCAGAATCTACTTGTTGTGATCAGTTTGCTATGCATATTCTTTCCCAAGTAGAGTGGTTCGTTGCAGAATCTACTTGTTTGATCTGTCCTCCCTCAGTGGGTTGTTCCCCAAGAGAGTAGCCGACAATTTTCCCTAGTAGAGTTGCTTATGCAGTTAGATTCTATTTGGATGATATCACTCTCCCTCAGTGGGTTGTTCCCCAGCGGGGTTATGTGGAGTTGCTTCTACAGCAGTTCGTGCTTGTGCTTATGCACCCTTTTGTTTCTCAGTTGACACTGGGATTCCTTGCGGATACTTTGGGACTTCTCTTGTTCCCCTACAGATTTGTCTTGGTGGCTGTTTTGCCTGTTGTGACTTTCTGTACCCTGATTGGGTTGTTTCCTGATATCTCTGATCCTCTGCTTCTTCAGCAGTACCCGCAGATCTTTGCTTTACAGCATGAAGATCTCCGCAGATTGGCTCTCCAGCTGGTTGTTCCCCTGGAAGTATAATACCGGACGTTTTGATTCCTGAACCTGTTTGTGTTAGAATTGTCTGTTTTGTCAGCATTCATCAAACATAAATCATGCATATTCATGCATACTCAAAAACATTCAGATATTCATGTTGCATTTCTTGCCATGTATCTTTTGCTTGTCGTGTTCTCCTGCACGGGTGATATAGATCTCTTTATAGATCTCCCCAAGCAGATGTCGGGTGTTTAAAATCTCTCCATATAGAGTCAGCCCCATAAGCAGAAAATGTTGCCTTTCCTTCTGCAGTTCCCCACTGAGATATATCCTCGTGGATGACGGTTTCTTCTGTTTCCTCCCAACACATATGTTGGGATAGATGTTCCTATTTGAGTTACATCCTCATTAGGACGTGTCTTGATTCAGTCTGTCTTTTCGGATTATTCCCGAATTGGCTATTTGTCAAATGTCTTGTGCTTCCCAGTGGGTTGTTCCCCAGCGGAGTAGTTTTGGGCCTCTACCCTCATACCGGTAGTTATAAGTCCTACTTTTCCTGGCTTTCTTGACAGAATTTGTGGTTATACACCTTTTATTCTCCAGCCAGAGTTTTGGTTTTCTACCTAACAATCGGTAGTTGTAAATCCTATTTTCCTGCTCTCCAGCAGTTTGTGGTTTGTTATAAACCCTATTTTGGTTTCCCGTGCGGATTTGTGATTCGTTCTATCCCCACGTGGGGTTGTTGGTCTTCTATCCCGTATTCGGTAGATGTAAACCCTAATTTTGTGGTCATCTCCACCCTTTTTGGCCCTCTGCCTACGAACCAGCAGTCGTAAGTCCTATCTTTGCGGTTTTTCTACTTACAAACCGGTAGTCATAAACCCTGTTTTCTCCACTTGCAGAGTTAACTTTGTTGTTCATCTCAACCGATGACAATTTCCCTTGTGGTTATCTTCATCTAGTTCTTGATGTTGATTTTCCTTTGCTTGGATAAGTCGCTCAGATCAGTACTTATATCCCTCGCAAGTCTTTTGTGGATAATTGCCGTATGCTAGCAATTTTATCCCCAGTGGGTCCTTTCACCTTGTGTCAGTGATTGTGTTCCCTGGATCATTGGTTTTCACCAGTGAATCCTCAGCAGATCGCCTTTCATTTACCCTTTTGTCGGTAATGTCTGTTGCTCCTTTTGATTGGTCATCATTATATACCTATTCTGGTATCCTGATGCCTTTCTTTTCGGATTTCTATCCTATAAACAACCTACAACCCGGTTAAGGATAATCTTCCATGCGAGGTTATTATTCACGTTTTGACGGCTATGAATAATATGTCTCATGCGCTCTTTGGTCGGAATCCTTTGTTGATCTTCCCCAGTCGAGTAAGATTCGTTTTCCCGTTGTGGAATCGAATGTCCATCCTATAAACAAGTCTGCTGTTCTAGCTTTCTTCAGGGTGATGAGTGTCTTGGAACACAAACCAATTCACGATTTCGGATTTTTATCCTATAAACAACCTACAACCCGGTTCAGGATAATCTTCCTTTAGTCAGATTCGTATTCCTTGTGGAATCGAATGTCCATCCTATAAACAAGTCTGCTGTTCCAGCTTTCTTCAGGGTGATGAGTGTCTTGGAACACAAACCAATTCACGATTTCGGATTTTATCCTACAAACAACCTACGACCCGGTTCAGGATAATCTCCCTTTGTGAGTATTCTATCCACGTTCTGACGGTAATGGATATTATATCTCGTTCACTCTCGAGTCAATCTTTTGATTGTTTTCTCCACAGAGTCAGATTCGTTTTCCCGTTGTGAATTCGAATGTCCATCCTATAAACAAGTCTGCTGTTCTAGCTTTCTTCAGGGTGATGAGTGTCTTGGAACACAAACCAATTCACGATTTCGGATTTTTATCCTATAAACAACCTACAACCCGGTTCAGGATAATCTTCCTTTAGTCAGATTCGTATTCCTTGTGGAATCGAATGTCCATCCTATAAACAAGTCTGCTGTTCCAGCTTTCTTCAGGGTGATGAGTGTCTTGGAACACAAAACCAATTCACGATTTCGGATTTTATCCTACAAACAACCTACGACCCGGTTCAGGATAATCTCCCTTTGTGAGTATTCTATCCACGTTCTGACGGTAATGGATATTATATCTCGTTCACTCTCGAGTCAATCTTTTGATTGTTTTCTCCACAGAGTCAGATTCGTTTTCCCGTTGTGGATTCGAATGTCCATCCTATAAACAAGTCTGCTGTTCTAGCTTTCTTCAGGATGATGAGTGTTTTGGAACACAAACCAATTCACGATTTCGGACTTTATCCCACAAACAACCTACAACCCGGTTCAGGATAACTTTCCATGCGAGTACATTATCTACGTTTTGACGGCTATAGATAATATATCTCATGCACTCTCTTGTCGAACACTTTGTTTGTTTCCCCAACTGAGTGAGATTTGCATTCTTTACAGAATCAAATATCCATCCTATAAACAAGTTTGCTTTCGCTCTCTTCAGGATGATGAGTGTTTTGGAACACACACCAATTCACGTCTTTGGTCGGTCACCTGTTACATACCTACAACCCGGTATCCTTGGTGTTCCTTCCTGATTTTTTGTTACCCTCATACCGGTAACACCTCATTCTTTGGTGCTTCCTCAGTGAAGTTTTCCCGTTGCTTCTCCCCAGGAGTCAGCTTGTGTCTCTCCAATGGATTTATTTTCCTTTGGATTTCTTTTCCCAGTGTGAGTCCTTCACTCCCCAGTGAGGCCTACAGTCTGTTTTCTGTTATCTTCTAATCAGAGTCGTGTCTTGTTCACGCTGTGTCAGTGTTGTTTATCCCCAACTAAAGTCTTGTCAGAGTCTCTGTTCCTGGTGAGCGTATTACTCCGATGGATCGTCTTTTCTTCTGTGTTAACCATATTCCCCACAGAATTTGTGTCTTTTGCATACATACATTTGCATCATGAGGTCTCTTAGGGACCAAAATTTGTCTCATTACTGTTATTTAAGCCCATTCTACCGCGTCGAGATGAAGATTTCTAAACTTCACTTCTCCGGCTAGCATGACCTTAAATAGGGGCATCTGTAAGACCCCAATTTTGGCCCTAAGATTCCTCATGGCCCATATCATCTCATATCATAGCCTCAAGGATCATTGCATGCCTTTGCTTCCCTCCTAGTGGATAGGTTGCCTTGTGTGTATGGTTCTTGATCACCAAGCATGTTTTGCATTTGTATATTATTGCTTTTCGTATGTTTATCATCCAAAAAGTACAAAAATATTGTCAGTCTAACCTTGTTGCTTGCAGTTGAAGCAATTATCAGCAATTAGGTCAAAGACAGTCAACAGTCAGTCAAAGCAATGGATGATGGCCATTCTTGCAGAATTTGGGCACCATGACCAATAATCAAGAGTTCACACAACTTGGGACATCATTGGAAATCAAAGTCTCAAGGGATTAGGGTTTGGAATTCATCCGAAGTGGTCCAATCATGCAAAACCCTAGAAAAGTCAACAGAAAGTCAAACTTGGTCAACTGGCCATTTAATCAGTGATTTGATGGATGGAACTGATTTGAAGGAGTTCATTCATGTCTATACAAGCCTCATATGTCATGTCCAACCTCATCATGGAAGAATTTGAAGTCAAACAGAAAATTTCCAGAAATGGAAACTGGACCTGTAACTGAAACCTGCCATAAATGGAAAGTCTTGATCCTCAAACTTACATCATGATACAAGCTTCAAATGAATTTTTGCCCAACATGAAAGTTGAAGATCTTGTTCTCCCATTTCCAAAAAGTCCAAGAACTCTCAATTCCCATGTGTGGTTGGCAAGTTATGATCGAATCGATTTCAGAAAATCTTGAACTTCAAAAGGCCATATCTCCCAAACCGTTTGGCCAATTTTGGTGGGGTTTTTTCCTACAAGTCACATTTGATCCCCTCTTTCCAAAAATATAAATTTCATGTGCCAAAACTTCACCAATCAAAATGGCATATTTTGACTTTTCTCATTTAAATGCAAGTTTGACCAAGAGTTGACTTTTTGAAGTAAACCTTTTTCTACCATTTGGCCAATTGGAACAGCTCAGAAATGTCATTTAGAATGTGTTTGCAAACTCATTTTGTGCAGCACATGTGAATCCATACTTGGTTGCTTGAATTGTAAGAAAGGTACAATTTCACCATACTTGTCCATGCTTCCACAACCATGCCTTGTACCTCAAAAGAACAGCAGCATTATGCATCATTTCTTTCTGTCATTGTGAACCTAATTAGCAGCCTAACCAGCACCAACAAGAAGCCATGTCCTAATTGCTTAAAAATTGGAAAAAGTACATGTTTTCATGGAATTCATCCTACAGCCATGCCTAGAACCAGAAGGCAGCAGGATTGCCCATAATTCTCTGTCACTGATAGCAGCAATGGCAGCATGAAAAAACCACAATTGAAGGACATTGCCTTGCCACCAAAAGCAGGACTCAATAGCAGCTTATTTTTTGGATGATGTATTTTCTGTCCTTTGGAGGACAGTAGCAGCAGGAGCAGCCACAACACAGCATAAGCAGCTTCTAAAAAACTGCATACAGCACTCTCCCAAAACCTGACCTTGTTATTTGCATTGAAGATTTTCTGTCAAAAAACACAATAGAACCAAAACATTGCAAAAACCAAAAGCAACTGCTGCAGCAGCCTTGTTCACCATTTCACCCTTTGGAACCTGCATTCCTCACAACATCCTGCAGCAAGAAAACCCTTGCTCTCCCACCACAAAACAACACCAAGAAAGCATGGCACAATACCAAACAGCAGGACCTTTTTCATCACATCTTTTCTGTCACTTAGGATGATTAATTGCAACCAACATAACAAAACCAGCAAAAAACCAAAAGCCCAACTGACCTTACTTGGCATTTTCAAACTGGCTGTCTAAACTTCCAACAAAACTTGGCTTTTGCTTAACACCATATCTCCCCTCACTTTCTGTCATGGAGCAGCTAGCCAACAAACCAACATAACAAGACCTAACTCACTTTGCTGTTGCACTAAAAAAGGGGCTGCTCATATCCTAAAAAACTGGCCTTGCTAAAATCTGTTACAACTCAAAAAACACAACCCTTGGCTATTCCTCTCAAAAACCAACAGCACTTCATTTTTGATTGATGCTCTCAGGTTCTAAAAACACACCCCTTGGCCATTTTTTCTCAAGAAGACTGCCTTACCACAAACAGCACCAAAACAAAAAATGAAAGGCCTCACTTTCTGTCATGAAGCTAACAGCCACAAGCCAACATGACAAACTGCATTCACCTTGTTTTAGCATTTTCTGCTCAAAATCTCCAAAGGCCTCGATCAACTCTTGCTTCTCTCATGCTTTAGCCATCTTTGTGAGCTCATTTGAACTATCAAACCCTTGCTGTAACTGTATCTTCCTGCCCTGTTTTCCTCAAGTCACAACAATGGCAAGTCGAGTTTTGGAAGTTCTCAAGAGTAGCTGAGCTTACCTACATCAAGCATCCATCATTATACACCATTGTGAGCATCTGTATCGGGCTGCAACATCAAAACAAACACTGCACCTCATTTTTCTTCAAAAACAAGTAAGTGTTCGACCCTCTCTTTTCATCAAACCATGCCATGTTTTTGATAGCCCTTGCCTTGCTGAATGTTGTGAGCTTTATATCATTTGATTTGGTTAGCCATATTGCGAGAAATCTGAACTTTCACTTTCATGAACAAATATGTTTTCCCTCGATTTGTTTGGCTTGGGTTGATTTAAATGAAAATGGATAGCACATTCATGTTGTATGTTGCATAATGATTCTATTGATGTGCTTGTTTGGTCATTCTGGGCATTTTGAAAATTCGAGTTGCATGATGATGATGATGATGTATGCTGCTGCTTTTCAAACCCTACCCTGCCCAGAAAATCCGTATGAACTGTGTTGTATGTTGTTGTCTAGTTGCTGTATGAACATCACCAAATGCTATGCTGTTGCGTAATGATGTTCGAATTTGTTTTGATGTTGATGAACTTGCTTGAAATGCCATGAATGCTGTGCTAAAACCCTAGGGTTTTTCTTAAACCCAGAAAATTTGAATGATTGGCCGAGTTACTGTTCTATTGGTGAGGACCAATCAGAACATTTCATTTCCTTCCCCAAAACTGTGCGTTTTGCTAAATGAAATACATATTTACATCTTTGCCATGCGCTGACTTTGTTTGACCATATGCCATGCTATCTTGTTCATACTTCATCCAATTATTCATCAAACTTCAACAATTCATTTTTCATTCATTATTCATCCAAAAATCATGAAATTTTTTGCATAATCTTCACATGGATGTCTAGTATTTGATTATGATTTTTAATTAATTTTTGGTTGGCTGAATTTTAAATGGTATGAGTTTTCTTGACATGTATGCCAAATTGATACCTCTTGCCATTTCTTTTGTGAAATAATGATGATGCATCCTTTGGTCCTGAAATTTTTGTGGAGAAACTAGACCCACTCATCTTCATTTTGGTATAAAGATTGTGCATTTATCATTTATGGTTTGCTAGTTATGATTTTGTGAACTAGGGTGTGACAATTTGTGTCACACCAATGATGTGCATCTTCTTGATTTTTGTTCATATACTTCCTGGCCTCCAAATCACTTGAAATTTTGCATGAATGATCTATCACATGTCTAGTTTGTGTATGAATTTTCTTGGAATTAATGATGCTGTTTTCCATTTATTTGAAAATTTCCTTCCATGCTTAGTCATTTGTTGACTTTATGTGGTACATGTTGCCAAATCTTTTGTGAAATTCTCAAATCTTATTGTATGACCATGAAATTTCATATGTGATAACTAGACATCTTGACCTTTGCATTGGTGTTAATCTCATTCATTTCTCATCTGTTTTCAATTTGATATGATTTTTTGAAGTTGACCCATGCTTGTTGACCTTCATTGTGCTTACTTGAAATTATGTTGACTTCATGATTTTAATTGACTGCCTTCCTCTCATCCAAATGCCACGAAATTTGACATGCTTGCCATGCTAGATGTTAGGATTGAATGTGATTTATTTGATAATTTTTGAGATTGTTTGGGTTGACTTTTGAATGAAGTCTTGCTGTTGACCTATTTGTATGCATCCCTTGCCATGCATTGCCTTCCTATGTTCATGAAATGACAATGGTGCATGATTTGATTATGAATCCAATTGAGATTGCTTCTTAAATGTTTGAACATGAATTGGGTTGACTTTCCTTTGCTGTTTGACTTTTTTCTTTTATCTTTGACCCTAGGCTAGCCCTAGTGGTCTTTTGAGCTTACAATTGAGCTATTGTTTCAGGTTAAGCACCAATGCCTCAAAGATCATTCAAATTTGATTGAGTTGGATTGTATATATCATGTGCTAACCCTTGTTTTGTAGGTGTGACTCATATACTTGAGTCTTGTGCTATGCACATTGGTCCCTCTGTGGTTGACTGTTGTTTCATTTTCCTTTGATTTGAACTGTTAACTTGTCTACTAATAAGTTTGACTTTTTCAGGTACTTTAGTTGCTTAAGTTCCTTGAACTTGCTTTGCTTTGCTATTTAGCAATTGCTTTTGAGGTATAAACCTTTCTTCTTCATGTAGTCTGGAGACCCGGTCTGTTATTTGACCGGGCAAACTGTCTGAAGTCCTCCTTAAGAGGCAATGCCTGTGTGTGTTTAAAATTGTCCCAAGCAGGAAAAGTCCTTCAAGTAAGGCAATTGGTGGAAGGTAGGGATAAGCAATCTATCCCCCACTATTCAGTGTGTCCTCTCTTTGCTCCCATTACATGGTTGAAGCATTAAGATAAAAACCCAAGATCTAATCGAGTCAATAAAGGGGAAAGAGTTCCATCTTTCTGAACTCCCCCACTTTCTATTTGATGCTCTCTCTGACCTGAGATAGAAGCAATGAGGCACACCCCTCATCTCCTATTCATCTGCTTCACCTTAGCCTCTCAATGGCAAGGTTAAGAGCGACCTTCACCTATTACAGTGGACTTTCAAAGTCAAACCCTCTTGTGTGAGCCCCCCATTGTTTGGCTATAGAGTGTGCTGTTTGCTATTCATTGATTGATTGATTGCTTCATATGCACTTGTTTGCCTGTATGCTATGCATTTATCATCATCAATTGCCATTAATGCATGATCATCTCATTTGCTTTTGTGATGCTATCATTGTTGTTTGCCCATTGAGGACAATTGTAAGTCCATCTCTTTTGGCCATTTGCTCCTATGATATGGAAGGATAGAGTGTAAGACCTCATTGGTCACTCATAACTTCTGTTTTGTTTGTTTGATTGTGAGGAAGCAATTGTAAGTCCCTGCAAGTTGGCATTTGCTCTCCTGTGATCATGTTGCATTGTTTGATTGTATGTGAGGATACAACTGTAAGTCCCTGCAAGTTGGCATTTGTTTCCTAGGATCATACTGTGTATGTGAGAGTAAGCCCAGACAGATTGGCATCTAACATCCATGTTTTGCTTTTGTTTGTTTATGTGAGGATGCAATTGTAAGTCCCTGCAAGTTGGCATTTGCTTTCCTATGATCATATGTTGGATATTGGTATAAGTCCAGACAGATTGGCATCCGGTATCCAAGTTTCATTTTGTTTTAGGAGATTAGTATAAGTCCATTGAGTGGCCTCTGATATCCAGTTTTGTTTTAGGAGATTGGTGTAAATCCATCTATTGGTATCCGGTATCCGCTTTTTATTTCTTTGTTTGTGGAGGTTAGTGTAAGACCATTGAGTGGCCTCTGATATCCCATTTTGTTTTAGGAGATTGGTATAAGACCATTGATTGGCATCCGATATCCGCCTTTCTTTTGCTTTGTTTGCTTGTTATTGCTTATTGTCATTCCAAAGGACACACTTGAATCATCTGCTATATGATTTCAAGAAGTGAACCTTCTAAGAAGTTTTACTATCCATACTCATCCATTCATCCCCATTATGTCCTAGAACCTTTTCACATTCTTTACTTTCAAGCTCGACATAGACATTGTGCAAACTTCTTCATGTTTTCTAAACTAAAAACCTGGACCCAAGTCCTTGACTTTTTTCAAACTTCATTTCATAATACTCATTTGAATTAATCTTAATCATACTTTGACTCCATTTTCATAATCACAATCAATTAACTTCACCCATTCACTTGTTTTGGCTTTGTCCATTGTTAATCTTTTCACACATTAGCCATAGGTTTCAATTATCATTGTGGTTGATGTAAATCTTGCCTATCCTTAGTGAGTCGACAGTAAGACTTCCGTACTAAAAACAGGGTTAACCCCTCTAGTGCGTCGAAGCTATCCTCACATGGTGGATGTTGGTCTTGGTCGAGTTTTCTCCCATTGATAATGAAAAGCCTCAGTGCTATTGTTTAAAATTGAATCCACCAACTTTTGGAAATCTTTTAGCCGAACTACGGCGTTTTGATCCTTACCTTTGATGGAAGGTACGTAGGCAGCGGGTTCATCCGTTCAAACCCAATAATAAAATTGTATATTCTTTTCTCATCATCCCAATCATGTTTGCACAATACTTATGTCATAACAAATAACAATTTAGTACAACAAGTGTGAAAAGGGCTCCCTAGGAGTACCTAGGACGTAGTGGGTGCCTAACACCTTCCCATTGCGTAATTTACCCCTTACCCAGACTCTCTGATCTTTTTATTAGTTTTCTACGTGTAAAACTTCTTAGGCTTTTGTTCGCTTTTTAGCCAGTCCTTTGGATAAATAAAAGTGCGGTGGCGACTCGAAAATCATTGTATGCTTTGCTTATGGTTTAATCGATAAATCATATAGCGACGAATACACCGCTACAATCATGAACTTAGGATTTGAGGATTTTGATTTTTGAGAAACCCTAACACGTGTTTATGTTTTAATCCATGAAATTAATGTTTATGTTATGCTATGATGTTTCTATATTGAATTCCATGAATGAGTATGTGTATAGAACATGATTTGGTGTATAATTGCATGTCTGAGTTTCACTTGAAAATGGTTGATTTGGGATTTTGGTGAAAATTAGTGGAGTTTAGAATCTTGTTTCTATGCTCCTAATAATTGATATATATATATATATATATATATATATATATATATATATATATATATATATATATATATATATATATATATATAGGTTGTATAACTATTTATTTCATGAAAAATGATAGATTAATGTGATTTTATGATGAAAATTCGTGCTGGACAGTAGCAATTTCGCAACAACAGTTTTTTTGGTTTTTGACAGCATTCTCGCAACAACAAATTTTTTGGTTTTGACAGCATTTTGAAAAACTTGTAAATTCAATAGCTTTTGAACCGTAACTCCGTTTGAGGTGCCGTTTGGACCGTTATGAAGCTAAGAATATTATCTATAACGTGATATTCATTTTGATAATAGTAGATTAATATTTTATCAAAAGAATCCTAATATGGATGTATGTTGTATGTATGGTGAATGTGAATGACATGTTTTCTATTGTTTGGCATGTATTGGATGGTTTTAGATGGATTTTGTGAAGAAACATAATACTTGAAATTATGTATGTGATGATGTGAATTGGTGAATTTGATGAATAACATGAATTGACTTGTTTGCTTTATGTTAATGTGTTGTGATGAGATGATGAATGTTATTTGATGTATTGTTTGGGATTGAAGTCATGTTAGGTGTATGTTTTGCAAATGTTGGATGTGGTATACTTATGTATGACTAAGGGGTTGCGATCATCTTAATTGCACGAGTC
This sequence comes from Lathyrus oleraceus, assembly GCF_024323335.1. Classification (NCBI taxonomy): domain Eukaryota; kingdom Viridiplantae; phylum Streptophyta; class Magnoliopsida; order Fabales; family Fabaceae; genus Lathyrus; species Lathyrus oleraceus. The sequence continues at coordinate 506,781,981 of NC_066583.1, read as the reverse complement.
TTGTTGTTGTTGCACACTTACACTAGCACGAGTCTATGAAAGAGGCAATGTTGGGCAATCTCGCGTAGATTATTTGCTTGTCCCAAACCTAACATCGAATGGGGTTTGAAAGCTTAAGGCCGAATCGAGATTTAGAGGTGGTTATCTAGTCTATTTGAGAGACGTTCGACAAGCCGGAAATGATAACAAATGAGATCCACATGTATATCGCATTGAGTCGCACGTGTCAGTGTGAATTATTGTTTGTGCGATTATGTGATATGATTGTGTGAATATGATTTTGGTAGATATGCATATACGTGGATTTTAGATGATCCATTTGATATGAATTGTTGATGTGTTGTTAATGTGATATGTGTGCATACTTGTGATATATGTGATGAAATGGTGACTTGTATACATTATGGAATCATGTGAAAGTTGTATACATATTTGATGATGATTTGTAAATGATGATGGATGATAATATGTACATGAAATCGATATGTTGTGAAATATGACTTTTGTACATCGTTTAGTATTTATAAATGAATACTTGTGGATTGTTGAGCCATATCGTATGATGGTAAACATGTGATTCTTTAATAAGATGATATGATGCATGTTTGTATGAAACGTAACGAATTCTAATAATATATGTATGTTTGTTATACATTTCATATTATTATGTTTTTCTATAATGATTTGAATTTTCACCCTTCTGTTGGAATGATGTTCTATCGCAACATCGCTCAGGTACCATAGATATTGGTGTTTCGCACAAGGATTAGATTCGGAGGCTAGTTCTTGTTGTGTTTTGACTAGGTAGTCTATAGTGCTCTGGTCATGTAACACTTGGGTTTATGGGATTATTTGTATTTGTTTTGATGTTGAGAGATATTGTTGTTCTCTCTTTTATCTTGTTATTTGGATATGTTGGTTTTGATGTTGAGTGGCCTTAGAGCCCAAAACGATATTTTGTGGTAGATGATTTATGGGAATCATCACTATTTACCATTTATGAAGAGAGATGTTATTCCACTGTGTGAGTTTGCATGTTGGTTATTTGGTTTTGATTTATAATCTGTGTTACTTGTATGTGACCATGGCATATGTTGTTTCTGGCAGAAGTAAATGTGATGCCCTCGAGTATGCATGCTTTAATTGACTATGATCATGCAATTGTATGTTGTATTTGAGTAGTAGTAGTTTAGGGGGGGGGGTGGTTACAGTATGGAATCCACTTTAGGATCCAATGATTGATCCCCTCATGGGCGGCAAGGATCCCTCTTAAGGATCTAATAATTGTTTACCTCATTGAGCGAAAAGGACTCCATGCAAGGAATCCAACATTGATCACCTCATTGGTCGATAAGGAGCCCACTTAATGATCCAACATTGATCACCTCATTGGGTGGCAGGGATCCCACTTAAGGATCCAACGTTGATCACCTAACTGGGTGGCGAGGATCCCACTTAAGTATCTAGCGATTTGGTTTCCTCATTAGATGACAAGTATCCCACTGAAGGATCCAACGATTGGTTGCCTCATTAGGCGACAATGATCCCACTTAAGGATCTAGAGATTTGATTGCCTCATTGGAAAATCTTCTTTTACACTCTCAAGTTTCCTACAATGAAATGGATAGTCAAACATACAGACTTTAACGTAATGAAAAATGAGGTAACTCGTTAAAAAAACCCGCCCCCTTAAGAGTGCAAAGATGGAAAATAGTGAACCTCGTAAAGAAACTTGTTCTTTAAAATTGGAAGAGATACAATACTTTCCCATAAAAATAAAATAATTAAATAATACTAAAGAAAAAAAATGGAGTCTATGATGACGTCTTCATGGGGGTGTATCTCCTGATTCTTTATCCTTCAATCTCTTCAGAGGTTAGGGAGGATGCTTATTTGCCTTTGTGGAATTCCTCTGGTGGATTTGTTCCCGAACTTATCTTTATGGCCCTTTTGTAACACCCAGAATATTGTTAGATTAATTTAAATATTATTTTAATATGATTATTTGAAGGTAAAATGAATTATTAAATAATATTGGGAATTATTATTATTATTATAGATGTTATTTATTTTAATAATAATTAAATAAATAAAATAAATGGAATATGAAGAGTGGAAGGGTAAAAGTGGAAATGGATAAAAGAGGCCAAGGTAAGAACTCAGAGTGTTTTCACGTATTTTTGCCTCAGAGTCAGAGAAAGGGAGAAACGCTGAAGAGAAAGAGAAGGAAGAGGAAAAGGCCAAAGATTGCTCAGAACTTCCTTCAATCCAAAGAGGTAAGGGGTCTGAACCTTATTAAACGATAATATGCGAGCAAATTCATGATATATGTTGGATTGTTGATGGATTTTGGGGATTTTAGGGAGATTGGGAAAGTTTGGGGTTTTGATGGAAATTCTCCGATCTGTGAGTTTTGTTGAGTTATATGCTTAGAAGCCCGCGCGTCCACTGTTTCCGCACTTAAAATCTTATTTATGCACATAACAGCCAAATGACGTTCGCCATTATGCCTTTGGCGTTCGCCATTTGGGCTTTTTTTTCCAGAATAAGAGCGTTTAACGCTAATGGCGTTCGCCATTAGCCTAATGGCGTTCGCCATATCAGTTTGACGGACAGTTTTTCCAGAATAAGAGCGTTTAACGCTAATGGCGTTCGCCATTAGCCTAATGGCGTTCGCCATATCAGTTTGACGGACAGCTTTCGCGTTTTAAACTCCCAGATGTGATATCGTTGTAATGTTGTTGTTGTTTTGTTGAGTTGTATGTCATGCTATTAATGATGATGATAACATGACTATATGATGCTGTTGTTGCTATGTTGATTATGATGCATGTTTGGTGTGCATGCATTCATGAAAGGCCGATGCCTAGTGATGAACGGACTGAGTTCCAATGATGTTGTTGACTCCGGGCTTGTGGAGAGGCTTGGTTCCTTGCGGGGAACTCGGATTCTATGGTGATGAATCTGGGAGTGGTGATCCTGTAGTTGGTCACAAAATGGGTATACCGAGTCGTGTTGAGTCATGCATGGGTGTGTGCATTGCATTGGATATGTTGTTTTGTTGATGTTCATGAGTATGTTGATTATGATGATTATGATGAGCTGTGTCGGCATATGTGAAATATATTTATGTTTAGATTTCTGTCGTTATATTATTATTTAATAATGTAATTCTCACCCCTTCTGCATGTGTTTATGTTCATCTATGATGAGCAATGTGCAGATAAAGAGGAGTAGCTATTGTTGAGGTTTGAAGAATAAGTGTAGAGTTATTCTACGGAGTCGAGTCAAATGCTCTGGTCATGTGACACCGGGGTTATGGGATTCGATAGATAATTGGTTATTATTTACGTTGTTTATGATGACTAATATGTTGAGATGCTTTGTTGAGATAATGTTGAAACATTATTATGAATTGTTATATGATGAATGATAATATTTGTGTTGTTGTCCGCTGCGAAGTTTTAATAAAATAAATAATATGTTTTATGTTGTGATGCGATAAGTGTTATGTTGTAAGAAATGTAAACTCTTCTACATGTTGTACTCTGATAATTTATTTAAATATGTCGTTTGGGTAGAAGGGTGTTACATTAGTGGTATCAGAGCATAGTCAGTCCAGTCGAGTCATAATGTGATGTTTTCCCTGTTGGTCGATTAGTGTAAATGACACTGTCGATATTTAACGGTGGTGGTTGTGTTGTGCAGAGTATGGCTGGAGAAAATGACCGTGCGATTGCTGAGGCTTTGGCTGCTATGGCGCAGGCTATGCAGGCGCAGCAGAATCCGCCGGTCGACGAGTTTAAGAATTTGGGAAGGTTTCTGAAGAATAACCCTCCTACATTCAAAGGGCGCTATGATCCAGATGGTGCTCAGATTTGGCTGAGGGAAATTGAGAAGATTTTCCGGGTGATGACGTGTACTGAAGCACAGAAGGTGCAGTTTGGTACGCATATGTTATCTGAAGAGGCTGAAAACTGGTGGGATAACACTCGCCAGAGAATTGAAGTACCAGGTGCTGAGATGACTTGGGAAAGGTTCAAGACGGTCTTTCTGGAGAAATATTTTCCTGCTGATGTGCGATGTAAGAAGGAGATGGAATTTCTAGAACTGAAGCAGGGTAACATGTCTGTTGCTGATTACGCTTCGAAGTTTGAGGAGCTGGTGCAGTATTGTCCTCATTATAATGATGCTGATGCTGAGGAATCCAAGTGTGTCAAGTTTGAGAACGGGTTGCGTCCCGAGATCAAACAAGGCATTGGTTACCAGGAGATTCGTAGGTTTCCTACACTGGTTAATAAGTGCAGGATATTTGATGAAGATAGCAAGGCTAGGACTGCTCATTACAAGAGTCTTAGTGAGAAGAAGAATAAGGATCGTGGTAGTCCTTATGCATCTCCGAATGGTAAAGGTAAGCAGAAGGTAGTAGATGAGAAGAAGCCAAGTGGGGGAGGATCTCCCATAGCTGGTAAATGTTTCAAGTGTGGCGAGCCAGGCCACCGTGCTGATAGCTGTACCAAGAAAGTGCTGAGATGTTTCCGATGCGGTCAGGCTGGTCATAGAGTTACTGAATGTAAGGATGCTGGTCCGACATGTTTTAATTGTGGCGAGAAAGGCCATATCAGTTCGCAGTGCTCGAAACCGAATAAGGCGGCTACTGCAGCTCATACTACTGGTAGGGTGTTTGCCCTGAGTGGGGCTGAAGCTCCTAAAGAAGATAATCTGATTAAAGGTACTTGCTTGATTAATAATGTTGAATTGCTTGCTATTGTTGACACTGGTGCTACTCATTCGTTTATTTCGTATGAGTGTGCGACCAGGATTGGTGTGATTATGTCGTCCCTAGGCGGAAGTATGGTGATAGATACTCCTGCTAATGGTTCTGTGAAGACTGCTGTTGTCTGTCGAGGTTGTCATTTGACGATCTTTGAGAGAGAGTTCGTGATTGATTTGGTGTGCTTACCCTTGCACCAAATTGATATTATTCTGGGAATGAATTGGCTAGAATTCTATGGCGTGTTTATCAACTGCTATAGGAAGACGGTGCGGTTTTCTGAAGTTGGTGAGAATGATGAGGCAAGATTTCTATCTGCTAGGCAGGTGGGGGATTTTGTGAAAGATGAAGCTCAGATATTCGCTTTATTTGCGTCTCTGCAAGCGGATAAGAAAGTGGTGAGTGTAGATTTGCCTATTGTCTGTGAATTTCAGGATGTGTTTCCGGAGGATGTAAGTGATTTACCTCCAGAACGTGAAGTCGAATTTGCCATTGACTTAGTACCAGGTACGAGTCCAGTGTCGATGTCTCCTTATAGAATGTCGGCAACTGAATTAGTTGAATTGAAGAAGCAACTTGAAGAATTGCTTGAGAAGAAGTTTGTGCGTCCAAGTGTTTCTCCTTGGGGTGCACCAGTATTGTTAGTGAAGAAGAAAGAAGGTACGATGAGGTTGTGTGTCGATTATCGGCAGTTGAATAAGGTGACTATCGAGAATCGGTATCCATTGCCGAGGATTGATGATTTGATGGACCAGTTGGTTGGAGCTCATGTTTTCAGTAAGATTGATTTGCGGTCGGGTTATCATCAGATCCGAGTGAAGTCAGATGATATTGCGAAGACTGCTTTCCGTACGAGGTATGGTCATTATGAATACACTGTGATGTCGTTCGGTGTGTCTAATGCTCCAGGTGTGTTTATGGAATATATGAATCGTATATTTCATCCGTACCTTGATAATTTTGTTGTGGTGTTCATAGATGATATATTGATATATTCTAAGACGGAAGAAGAGCATGCAGGACATTTGAGAATTGTTTTGCAGGTGTTAAGAGAAAAGAAATTATATGCAAAGTTATCTAAATGTGAGTTCTGGTTGAAGGAAGTGAGTTTCCTTGGCCATGTGATTTCGAGTGGTGGGATTTCTGTTGATCCTGCTAAAGTTGATGCTGTATTACAGTGGGAGACTCCGAAGTCTGCTACTGAGATACGCAGTTTTCTGGGGTTAGCTGGTTATTATCGCAGATTTATTGAGGGCTTCTCTAAGTTGGCATTGCCGTTGACGCAGTTGACTAAGAAGGGTCAAGTGTATGTGTGGGATGCAGCTTGTGAAGCGAGTTTTGTTGAGTTGAAGAGGCGGTTGACCAGTGCTCCAGTGTTGATCTTGCCTAATCCTGGTGAGTCCTTCGTTGTTTATTGTGATGCTTCTTTGATGGGTCTTGGTGGTGTTTTGATGCAGAATGGTAAAGTTGTAGCTTATGCTTCTAGACAGTTGAAAGTTCATGAGAGGAATTATCCTACGCATGATCTAGAACTTGCAGCTGTTGTATTTGTGTTGAAAATGTGGAGGCATTATCTGTATGGTTCCAGATTCGAAGTGTTCAGTGATCACAAGAGTCTGAAGTATCTGTTTGATCAGAAAGAGTTAAATATGAGGCAGAGAAGGTGGTTAGAATTACTGAAGGATTTTGACTTTGAATTGAGTTATCATCCCGGTAAGGCTAATGTAGTTGCAGATGCGCTGAGTAGAAAGTCTCTACATATGTCTATGATGATGGTTCGGGAGCTTGAGTTAATTGAACAGTTCCGTGATATGAGTTTGGGTTGTGAAGTTTCCGCTGATAGTGTAAAGTTGGGTATGCTGAAGTTGACTAGTGAAATTCTGGAAGATATTCGGAATGGTCAGCAAGTTGATGTCGCTCTAGTTGATCATATTACTATGGTTAACCAGGGTAATGGTGGTAATTTTGAGATTGATGAGAATGGCATCCTGCGATTTAAAGGTAGAGTTTGTGTTCCTGAGGTGTCTGAATTGAAAAAGAGTATTCTTGAAGAGGGCCATAGGAGTGGATTGAGTATCCATCCAGGTGCAACTAAAATGTATCAAGATTTGAAGAAGTTGTTTTGGTGGGCTGGTATGAAAAGAGATGTTGCTAAGTTGTGTATACCTGTTTGACTTGTCAGAAGTCAAAGATTGAACATCAGAAACCGGCAGGTATGATGCAACCTTTGAAGATTCCTGAATGGAAGTGGGATAGCATTTCCATGGATTTTGTGACGGGATTGCCGAGGACGGTGAAAGGTAATGATTCTATTTGGGTGATTGTGGATCGATTGACTAAGTCGGCGCATTTCTTGCCGATGAAGATTAATCACTCTTTAGAGAAGTTGGCAGAGTTGTATATTGAGGAGATAGTGAGGCTGCATGGTATTCCATCCAGTATTGTGTCTGATAGAGATCCCAGATTTACTTCTAGATTTTGGGAAAGTTTGCAGAAAGCGTTGGGGACTAAGTTGAGGTTGAGTTCAGCTTATCATCCTCAGACTGATGGTCAGACTGAAAGAACTATCCAATCCTTGGAGGATTTGTTGAGAGCTTGTGTGTTGGAGCAGAGTGGTTCTTGGGATAGTTATTTGCCGTTGGTGGAGTTTACTTATAATAATAGTTTTCATGCTAGTATCGGTATGGCTCCATATGAAGCATTGTATGGTAGGAGGTGTAGAACTCCATTGTGTTGGTATGAACCAGGTGAGAGTGTTGTACTCGGACCTGAGATTGTGCAGCAGACGACTGAAAGGGTTAAGATGATTCAGGAGAAAATGAAGATTTCTCAGAGTCGTCAGAAGAGTTATCATGATAAGAGGAGGAAGGCACTTGAGTTCCAAGAGGGAGATCATGTGTTCTTGAGAGTTACTCCGACGACAGGTGTGGGTAGAGCTTTAAAGTCTAAAAAGCTTACTCCGAGGTTTGTGGGTCCGTATCAGGTTTTGAAGAGGGTTGGGGAAGTGGCGTATCGGATAGCTTTACCGCCATCGCTTTCTAATCTGCATGATGTGTTTCATGTATCTCAGTTGAGAAAATATATTGCGGATCCTTCGCATGTTGTTCAGTTGGATGATATCCAGGTGAGGGATAATTTGACCGTTGAGGTGTTGCCAATTCGGATAGATGACCGAGAAGAGAAGACCCTGAGAGGTAAGAAGATTGCTCTAGTGAAAGTTGTTTGGGGAGGTCCAGCTGGTGAGAGCTTGACTTGGGAGCGTGAAGATCAGATGAAGGAGTCGTATCCGGCTCTATTTGCTTGAGGTATGTTTTCGAGGACGAAAACTTCTAAAGTGGGGGAGAGTTGTAACACCCAGAATATTGTTAGATTAATTTAAATATTATTTTAATATGATTATTTGAAGGTAAAATGAATTATTAAATAATATTGGGAATTATTATTATTATTATAGATGTTATTTATTTTAATAATAATTAAATAAATAAAATAAATGGAATATGAAGAGTGGAAGGGTAAAAGTGGAAATGGATAAAAGAGGCCAAGGTAAGAACTCAGAGTGTTTTCACGTATTTTTGCCTCAGAGTCAGAGAAAGGGAGAAACGCTGAAGAGAAAGAGAAGGAAGAGGAAAAGGCCAAAGATTGCTCAGAACTTCCTTCAATCCAAAGAGGTAAGGGGTCTGAACCTTATTAAACGATAATATGCGAGCAAATTCATGATATATGTTGGATTGTTGATGGATTTTGGGGATTTTAGGGAGATTGGGAAAGTTTGGGGTTTTGATGGAAATTCTCCGATCTGTGAGTTTTGTTGAGTTATATGCTTAGAAGCCCGCGCGTCCACTGTTTCCGCACTTAAAATCTTATTTATGCACATAACAGCCAAATGACGTTCGCCATTATGCCTTTGGCGTTCGCCATTTGGGCTTTTTTTTCCAGAATAAGAGCGTTTAACGCTAATGGCGTTCGCCATTAGCCTAATGGCGTTCGCCATATCAGTTTGACGGACAGTTTTTCCAGAATAAGAGCGTTTAACGCTAATGGCGTTCGCCATTAGCCTAATGGCGTTCGCCATATCAGTTTGACGGACAGCTTTCGCGTTTTAAACTCCCAGATGTGATATCGTTGTAATGTTGTTGTTGTTTTGTTGAGTTGTATGTCATGCTATTAATGATGATGATAACATGACTATATGATGCTGTTGTTGCTATGTTGATTATGATGCATGTTTGGTGTGCATGCATTCATGAAAGGCCGATGCCTAGTGATGAACGGACTGAGTTCCAATGATGTTGTTGACTCCGGGCTTGTGGAGAGGCTTGGTTCCTTGCGGGGAACTCGGATTCTATGGTGATGAATCTGGGAGTGGTGATCCTGTAGTTGGTCACAAAATGGGTATACCGAGTCGTGTTGAGTCATGCATGGGTGTGTGCATTGCATTGGATATGTTGTTTTGTTGATGTTCATGAGTATGTTGATTATGATGATTATGATGAGCTGTGTCGGCATATGTGAAATATATTTATGTTTAGATTTCTGTCGTTATATTATTATTTAATAATGTAATTCTCACCCCTTCTGCATGTGTTTATGTTCATCTATGATGAGCAATGTGCAGATAAAGAGGAGTAGCTATTGTTGAGGTTTGAAGAATAAGTGTAGAGTTATTCTACGGAGTCGAGTCAAATGCTCTGGTCATGTGACACCGGGGTTATGGGATTCGATAGATAATTGGTTATTATTTACGTTGTTTATGATGACTAATATGTTGAGATGCTTTGTTGAGATAATGTTGAAACATTATTATGAATTGTTATATGATGAATGATAATATTTGTGTTGTTGTCCGCTGCGAAGTTTTAATAAAATAAATAATATGTTTTATGTTGTGATGCGATAAGTGTTATGTTGTAAGAAATGTAAACTCTTCTACATGTTGTACTCTGATAATTTATTTAAATATGTCGTTTGGGTAGAAGGGTGTTACACCTTTCGCCTTGAGTGCAAATCCTCTTCAACCCGAGGTTTTATGTGTAAAATTTTATGGTGATCTCCTGATCTCTTCAGATAACACATACTCGCCCATTGGGGAGAGGTACTTCAAGCACAAATACAAAGTAGACTAAACGGCTCCCAACCGCTTAAATACTAATCGCCCTATAATCATATTATATGAAGAGGGGGTATTAATAACTATATACCTAAATTTTATTTCCTTAGTTTGGTCTTCTTCTCCAAAGGTGATTCGTAAGGTGATATATCCTTTCCCCTGTAATTGTTCTCTTGAGAATCGAACTAGTGACCCTCTGAAGGGCTTTAGGTCCTCTGGATCGAGGTGAAGTCTTTCAAACACCTCCAATATGTCTGTAGAGCTCCCTTGGTCGATGAGAACCCTTTTAATCTCACCGACTTCGCATTTGACGCCAATGACCATGGAATCTTCGTTATGAGGGTGGATGTCAGTTGCATATTTCTTCGAGAAGGTGATCGTGGCTTCTGGTGCCTGAAGTTCACCTTCAATCCTGACCTCAGGAAGGGTTTCTACACTCGGGATATGACAAACATACCTTTTTATGGATGGGTTAATTTCCCCGCCTTCTTTAAACCTTCATGCTATAGTCTTGAGTAACTGTTGATAGAAGCATGGGATAAACCCATATACCATGTAAGGGCGTCTTCCCCGAAAGTTCCGGATAGTAGGTAGCATTTCAGGGAGTCGGGAGCACCTATGATGGTCATATGTGTATTGATGGAAGCAACATGTTCATAGGGGCCATTGTGTCAATCAAACTTGGTTAAGGAGAGAGGTTCGAAACCTTCTGTGACAGGCGCCCCCCATATCTCGTCTAAGAATGGTTAGGGGTCTGAAAATTCCATTTCCTCTATGGGGTTGGAATCTTGTTGGCGCTGACTGATGATGCGGAAGTCATCTTCCAACGTCTGTTTATGACGATGTTATTCGTCCATGGCCACATGCACCTCCACTAGGGCGTCAGCATCACTGCTACCGCTGGTGCCTTCTAGCGAAGGAGATTGGGCTCTTCTATTAACCATAACTGAATGTGAATAAATGTAGGAGTGAAGGGTAACAGGGGGGAGAGTGATGGTGATGAAAAAGGGTGTATCCCAAGTTAGTTTTACCAGGCCCCACAAAGAACACCACTGTAATGGTAAAGAAGTGAAGGTGTGCATGTTCCCCCATGCAAGGGTAAGGAGAATCAGATTCCTTATTACGTTTATAACAAAATATGGTGGTGAAGGCTTGCACGCGACGAAGAGAAGCCCTGTACGGTGGTGTTTTAAGGTGATTTAGGAGACCTGCTCACGTGTGACGTTGATGTTTGATAACTAGCGTATAATCATCAACGATCGTGTGTTAAGACTGTAGTGAGCATTACTCTCTTTAGGGTGTAAAGAATGTGTATTACTTGGGGTTTGTACCTTCTCCTTGAGAGGAGATATATTTATAGAGGTCTATAGATCCTAGGGTTTTAGTCACTCTTAGTGGCGTCAACTACTCCCTTCCTCTCCAAGGAAGTTATTGACAATCTACATTTCAGGAGTTAGTAGAGACGCCTTCTTTCTTGACTCACACGTCAGGGTTTCTTCTAGGCGGGTCTCTGGGTCATCACCCAAACGACCGACCTCTAGGCGAGAGCGTCCCGAATTAGGACTTCTACAAATATATAACTATTAAAAAAAATCCCCACAAAAAAACTGTTTTACCAAGATTCCATAAATGTCAATCTCTTTAATATATATATATATATATATATATATATATATATATATATATATATATATATATATATATATATATATATATATATATATTATTTTCAATATTGGAAAGAATGAAATCCAAATAGAAATTTTTAAGTCACAACTCAACCTCGTATCAAATACTTTATGTGTAAAACTAAACACTTGTATGGAAATAACTTCATATCTTCTCTAGTGAGTTATTTTTTAAACAGTTAAACACTTTTTTTATTCAAGTTGTATATCCTCAAATGACATAGTTAAGCCTATACATTTGAGAAGTTAAAGAAATTTAGTTAAATTAGATTCTCTGTGCGATAAATCTTAGATTTTATTAATAATATTTTAATGGTTGTAATCAGTTATGTTATTATAGTGAAAAATCCTTCGATGATTCTTATGAAGCAAATGTAGTAGTGATTTTATTTTTGGATTGATGAAAGTCGAAGCCCCCGATGACCACGACTTTCCTTCACACAAGATAGATAATGAAGAAAAATGGCACTCATCTCAATTTTGATGCATTTCATAACAAATTAAACAATCTTTGTTAGAATATTAGTAGATATTTGAATTTTTGTAACTAACTTTCTCTATGTAGAAAGAGAATGATACATCTTTAATGTTGACGTAGAATATGAGAAACTCCATTTGTATTGCGACTCTTGGTAAATAAGAGAATGTCACATGTCATTAAAAAAAAGTCTCAGTAAATATCATCTAATTAATTTAATCTTATCAAATCCTTACATGAGTAAAATTATATCAAAGTTTTATGTAATAAATGGACATTACCCCCATAATGTTATAACATAAATATATATTCTTAAAAAAACAAAGAAAAATAAATATATTGCATGACCCGTGAGCTTGCAGGATCAACTAATTATTGAAGTCTCATCAATTCAATCAACATGAATAAAAAGGACATAGCTAGCTATAGGTACATATACCATTACAAAGCTACAAATATAACTCACCTTTAGAAATTAAATCCACACAATATAGAGTTCTTAGCTCAAAATCACCATAAGCTAAAATTAAATCCATCAATATAAATAAAGTACAAATATTACCATTACCCGAACAAGTCTTCTAATGTCATATTGACATAAGATTATATGTGGTGAACATTTTATTAAGTACATAGCTCACGAGCAACTCCAACCCTAGAATTGGGGACGTCGAAGAGGAGACGATGATTTTGTTGCTGCATGTTGGCTATGACGTTCAACACCGAGTTCACGTTATCGGGTGCGGACGCCATGGCCAAGCACGTGGTGCTTCCGGCCGTGCTATGGATAAGGATGTTGTCTTCTGGTAGTGTCACGTTCATGCCCGTGAACATGAACGTTATTGTGGGTACAACTATCGGTACATTGTAACATGTGTCAAACCCTCCTAGGGTTGTCACAGTTAGGTTCGGCCCAACTCTTCGACGAAACTCGTCTCGGACGGCCACATAGGCTGGTGCAACTAGTCGGGTGAACACGGTACCTAGTCATGTTTAACAATATAAATACAAAAGAATCATCATATGGTTAAGGTAAATAAATCGAAGTAATATCATATTATTTTTATTATTTTTTTTAAAAATTTAATTGATATACACTATTAATATATATATTTTTTAAATAAGTAAAAATTTGTTTTAGAATATATACATCATTAAAATTTTTACGATTAAGATTCGGTTAAAATATCTCTCAGAAAAAATTTAACGATATGTTTTATGTTCGAGTAAGAGTATTTACCGGAATCAAAGATGGTACCAGCTCCAGTGGACGGATTGAACGCCAATGCGGTCGGAGGAATGTCGACGACTTTCCGACCAACCCTAATAGCTTCCAAATTAACATAATAGAGTGATGATCTTCTAGGATTCTTGAGAAGAGGGGTAAATTTGATCCTCTTGGGCTGAGCACTAAGCCCAAGTCTTAAAGATCCAGAGTAATTAAGAGACTTGAAGCTTGGCAAGCAGTAAGAGAATGTGGATTGATAGAGGTTTTGGGTTTGAGATAAAAGTGATAATGGGCCTCGGCCCAAGCCCAATAGACCTTGTGGTGGAGCAGAAGTTCCTGTGGTTTTTGAGACACAACCAAAGGTGTAACCAGGAATTGGGTCAGTGGCTAAGGTAACAGTGTCTTGGACCAAGTTTGATGATATAGTGGAACTTCCATAGGTTAGGTTAAAGTTGCATGAACTCACACCACAACTAGGGTTTGGTACCTAAAAAATGAATAAATAAAAAGTTACAATTAATTCACAATCAAAAATTTAAAATAAAATGAAAATTAATCAATGCGACCTCGAGATCATAGCTAGATAGTTTAATCGAGTCAATGATTATTTGACTAAATAATAAATATTTAAAAATAAATTAATAAAAATCGGTTCAACCAACTGAAATTCAACCAACTAAAAGAAATTCAACTTAGAATCTAAAAAACCGCGAAAATATTATCTTCATCAGAATATAAGAAATGTTGTTCTGATGTCAAACCAGTTCAATATAATTGAGAATAAACCAACTAAAGAATTGGTCATTTTTCTTTTCAACCGATTAAATCGACGGGTTCGGTTCAAGTTTTAAAAATGGACAACAACAAAAAAGAAAAATTACATTTAGAAAACTCCAAGTCACGTGAACCTTTGCCTGCCATAAAGTGCACATAGTTTTCAAGATTTTGGATTTATTGATTTGGCTAAATATAAGTCAACCCCACCTATAAACAATGGGACAAAAGTTACATATTTCAATGTAAATAATAATAGTCTTTTTTAGAGTCCCTTTCATGGTAAAAAAATTACCCTTCCATTTCCATGTAAAGATGATGTAAAAAAAATTCATGCCATGTTCTTGGACATGTAATCTTTTAAAAATATATCAAATTGATATTATCTATTATATAGTTTATTTTATTGGATCATTTTAGCTTTAAAATTATCATGAAAAAATATGATGTGACCTAATATTTTAATTTTGTAGATATCATTTTCAGTAAAGTACAAACACTTCACAGAATTGTGACTTATACAGCTGGTGCATTTGAATTTTGAGTTCACGTGACTCTTTTTTATTTTATAAATTAAGATATGTCAATTGACAAAGTTAAGGAGTATCTTAGGATATTATAATGAAATTATAAAAAAATACTATAATATCCTATGTTATGATTCTGGTTACTAAATAAAAAACTAAAAAGTATTTTTTGGAAATCCAATTTTTAACACATCAAATCAAATATTCCACAATTATTGTAATTTTAATCATGCATAAATCTACTTTCTTGTTCTGTTTAAGATTCGGTTTACTAAACTAAACATGAAAACAATAATTAGATTTTGCATATAATCATAAAAGTTAAAAAAAAAAACACCATTATTTCAACTTCCCTCTATTAAAATCACGTATAACAGCAAATCATTATACAAACACTTTCAACAATAATAACTCATCCCACTGAAAATATATCAAGAAAACTATGAAAATAAAATAGCAAAATTACTACTGTAATATAATTTTTTTAATTAAATATTTAAATTAATAATAAATAAGATTGTAAAATCACGATAAACCATTGCCAATACAATGTGATCGTATAAAATATATATGGATCAGATACATTGATTTTTTTATAATAAGGATTTAATGGAGTATAATTTTTACCTGTTTGCATTGAGGAGCATCACATGTAACATTCTTAAAAGTGGTTGATTTTTCAGGAGCAAACAAAGTGGAAGAACAACCGTCACAAGCAGTACAAGGAATCCAAGCAGCATCATTACTAGTATCCATAGCCAAAAGCAATGTTTGAGGTGGATTACCAATTTTAGCCCTAACAATATAAGTTGGACTTTGAATAATCTGTCTACCAGAAGCAATAGGTACAATGGATCTCTTAGCTACTAAACTATCAAGAAATTGAAGTCTAGTTTGGTCTTTTGATTGCATTTGGAGGATGGTTTCTTCAAATGAAAGTGGTTTTGATGGCTTAAATGGAGAACATGGACTGAATACATGGATCACTTGGAGGGTTGAGCTATGGTCTTGGATGTCACATTTAGGGTTTAGTCCTTGGACTAGGGAGAGGGAGAGGGAGAGGAACAAGAGTGAGAGTGTGAGTTTCATGATGTTATGATGAGGTTTTGGTTCATTCATTTCTTGGTTAGTAGTTCTATATATAGTAAAAGAAAGGGCAATGACCTAATTATGGAAAAATGTGAAATTACATAATTGACACATGTAACAAAAATGTAAGAAAACAATTTGGTCCCTATATGAAATTTTAAACCTTGCATATATTTCATTTTCTTTATCTTTATTATTTTTCCCACTTTATACATGATGTTTGGTGATGTCACATGATAGACTTCTCCATCTCTTACTACCATTGATGTTCTTCAAAAATCAGATGCATTTTATTTTACTACATAAGGTGAATCTAGATAGACACATGAATTTTTTATAACTTTTTGAAAAACTATTTAGATTCTAACAAGTGTGGACGTTGCACACACATGATTTCATTATGACACCACACATGAAATCAAGATGACATTTACTATGTTCTAGGATATTCGACTAATTTAATTCTAAGTATATGTGGTGACTGTTTTTATTAAAATTGAAGAAAGAAATATATTTTATTAATTAAGAGATTACTAATAGGTATATATAATTGTCCACGATAGCATTCAAATTTTACATTTAATTTAATATATTTTTAAGAAATATTTTGAGAGGGCAAAAGCCCAACACAAAAATCAAACAAATCAATCAATGTCTCTAATGCCTTCTAGTAAAATTATAATTTTCATGTCTGATGATGACTCAAATAAATATAGTGTTTTTCTCAAAATTTAATTTGAGTATTTATTGTTAACTGCGACCCTATTTATGAGAGACAATTTATTTTATTAGATAGGATAAATATATTAATTATATATAGATTAAATATATTAATTATTTAATTTATTTAAAAAGTAAATTTCCTGTTATAAATTAGATCGAAAGGAGTATTAGAATTTGCGGGTCGAACTTAAATTAAGAGTGTAAATTGATTAAAAAAACAAATTAAAATTGACAATTCAAACTAAATTGAATTAGAACTATTTTTTTGATTTTTTTTGGTTTAGTTCCAAAACCGAATCAATAAAAATCGATATGATTTGGTTATGTTCTCGAATTTACTCTTTATGAACCGTCAAATCGATAAATCAAACCAATGGCTATAGTTATGCTCTAAATCTTTTAATTCGCCCATCATTAAGCCCAAAATTTGTATCAATCCAATCTTTCTCCATCTTTGTTAATATTTCGCAGTTGATTTCCAAATGGTCCTCACTGGAGGAATCAGCCAAGATAATGTTAACCACGTTAAAAGTAATCAACGCAGAAATCCATATTCTAATACCTACAATCCCGAGTAGAGATAACACCCTAATATTTTCTATGAGAACAACTATCCTCAAATTGCCATGGGACCTCCAGTTTTTCAAAAAAGGGAGTAGTTGTTGCCCCTAAGAAATCTAATATTGAAATATTAATGGAGAATTTTGTGATTACATAAACTTGCCAAAATGAGGATTTTAGAAACCAAAATCTCCACACAAATGTGATTCTTACAAAGCCAACAACTAAGGTAGAGACCATTTTTACCCATAATAAGATGCTAGAGACCCGAATCTCTCAAGTAGCACACAATAAACATCATTATCTGTCACTCCATGGACCTTTCTAGGATAACCTAAACCTAATTCTAAGGGGACAAATGAATATTGTGACAACTAGAAGTGGTAAGTAAGTGGGGGATTTTGGTGAGAGAAGTGAATAAGTAAAAGAGAGTGAGCCTACACCACTTGTGATGGAGATTGTTAAAGAGGAAGAGAAGGATGAATCCTATGTTGCTCCCCCTCCTTATAGACCACCCATCTCATTCCCATATAGGTTTGCCAAGGCTAAGCTAAAACCAGTTTAAGAAATTTAAGGAGCTGCTGAAAAAGTTCCACATCAATGTTCCATTTACAAAGGCTTTATCTTAGATGTATACCTATACTAAATTTCTCAAAGAAATCCTCTTTAACAAAAGTAAATTAGAGGACCATGAGAATGTTGTGATGGTTGTTGATTACAACACTTTAATTTAAAATAAATTTCCACTGAAGTTTAAAGATCCCGAGAGTATCTCAATTCCCCGTGTAATAGGCACCATAAGGATTGGGAAACTCTTTATTCCTACTGATTTTGTCATCATGGAGATATAAGAGGATTCTCAAATCCTTATTCTTCTAGGTAGACCTTTTCTAGCTACAACCGAAGCTATATTTGATGTTAAAAAGGGAAAGTTGACCTTTGAAGTAAGGGATGAGAAAATTGAGTTTATTTTGTGCAAACTCATGAAAAATCCTTCATTAAGGTATTCTTGTTTCAAGTCGATATAATCGACGTTTGTGTCAAAGAACGCTCGCTATAATCACTTCCGCCCAATGGGTTAGAGGCGTGTCTGATTCGAAGTTCCAACCTTAAGAGTAAAAACATCTAAATGGCGGTTTATAGGAAGATATTGGATGAAATTCCCACTTATGAAAACCAAAGCTTTGAACTGCTTATGATATAAGGCAAACAATTTGAGCAACAAAACCCTAAGATAGAACTGAGATCATTACCCCAAAGCCTTAGGTATGAGTTTTTAGATGAGGGGTTATGTCATCCTATTATAGTACATGCCAGTTTAGGAAAATCTGAAACTAAGCAACTCCTTACTATTTTGAGAAAATACCTTAAAGCGGTCGAGTATACCATTGAGGACTTAAAGGTATCAGTCCATCTGTTTGTATGGAAAATTCAGTTAGAAGAGGATTATAAACCCTTTAGAAAAAATAAGAGGAGATTGAATCCTAATTGAGAGAAATGGTTAAAAAGGAGGTACTAAAACTCCTAGAAGCTAGGGTAGTATACCTAATCTCTAATAGTAAGTGGGTCAGTCATGTCCAAGTAGTACCCAAGAAAGAAGGAGTGATTGTGATTAAAAATGACTAGGATGAGTTAGTCTCCACAAGAATAAACTATATAAAAGGTGACAAATGTGTATGATTACAAAAGGCTATATAAAGCTACTAATAAACATCATTTTTGACTCCCATTTATTGATCAAATACTTGAGTGTCTAGCTAAGCCTTCCCATTTTTGCTATTTGGATGGATATTCAAGGTTTTTCCAAATCCCTATTCATCCGAGTGATCAAGAAAAGATGACTTTCACTCGTCTTTATGGTACATTTTCCTGTAAGATAATGTTGTTTGGACTGTGTAGTGCACCTTCTACTTTTCAAAACTACATGATGTCACTTCATGAATGACTTTTCTGTTTATGCACATATGCCTTTTCTTCATGAAAATTGTTTAGAAAATTTAAAGAGGGTTCTTGAAAGATTTGTTAAGGTGAACCTAGTTCTTAATTGGGAAATTTTACATTTCATGGTGAAAAAGGCTATAGTACTTGGATACCTCGTGTCTGAAAGGGGGATGGAGGTGGACAAGGAAAAAATGTAGGTTATATAAAAATTGACACCTCCCACCGCTGCTAGATAAGTAAGAAGTTTCTTGGGTCATGCTAGTTTTTACCGCCAGTTTATCAAGGACTTCTAAAAAATTTCAAGCCCTTAATTGAGCTGGTCATGAAGGATGTGGAGTTTTCCTTTGATGAGAAATGCCTTGAGTCCTTCTTAAAATTAAAATAAGCACTGATCTCCGCACCAATGATGCAATCTCTCGATTGGAGTATCCCATTGAGATTATCTGCGATGCTAGTGACTATGTAGTAGACGCAATATTAGGACAAAAGAGGGGAAAAAAGATGCAAGCCATCTATTATGCAAGATGGACTCTATGTTATTACAAGTGATTTGTACAATTTTATAGACATCATTTAGATACACCTGTCTCTGAGAGCTCAAAACATAAGGCAAATATGTGGCGCTAGATGTTGCATACATCCTGCCTCAAATACCATATGCGCAAAAGTAAAATCTCGTGTCTGACTTGTTTCCATATTTATCTAAGTGTTTATGTGCTTTTCGGAATCAAGAAATATTTCCCAAAAGATCAAGGATCAATACCAAATCAAATTAATGGAGTTTTAGAGTATGATATATTACAAATCAAATTAAATTGAAATTTTAAGTTACACTTTTTGTTCTTACTTCAGCCACAAGTTTTCTTGAAACCCTAATGCTCCATGTAGTTGGATGTTTTACTATTTTAGGAGAAGCTCTCCATACAAAAGACTTGGGCCTTGAGATATCAATAAATTCATGTTTTATTAGTTTGAGTCTTTGTGTGTCTTTTTTTGCTTTGTTAAATTCTATTTCATGTGAATCATTCCTATACAAAAGAATAAAGTTTGTTTCGAGTTATAATAGCTTCATCATTCAAACTATTGCGTAATTGTTCAAATACTAGAGATATTGGTTAAGAGAAAATTCTAGGTGGGACGAACTATGACAATTGGAAAACGTGCATGGTTGCCTTTATTAAATCCATGGACAAAAAATATGGAAGGCAATCATCAAAGAATGGACACCCTCAATGGTCATTGTTAAAGATGGCACTCAATCTCATGGATATTCTCGTGCTCTCAACGCCATATTCAGGAGTTGACAAAAATGTGTTTAGTATTATCAACACTTGTACTCGAGCCAAAGAAGCACGTGAGATTCTCAAAATCGTGCATGAGGACACCTCTAAAGTTAGGATATCAAGACTCAAATTTATCACCACCAAGTTTGAGAACCTAAGAATGAAATAAGACGAAACCATTGTTGACTTCTATGTTCGTGTTCGTGACATAGCCAACTGCTCCTCTACCCTGGGTAAAAAATGTATGAAGAGAAGCAAGCTAGAAAAATTCTCAGATCTCTTCCAAAGAGATTTGACATGAAAGTTACTACTATAGAAGAAGCTCAAGACATCAATTCTATTAAATTGGATGAACTTGTTGGCTTATTAATAATATTTGAAATGGCGATCAATGACAAAACAGAAGAAACAAGAAAGCAAGGGTGTTGCTTTCAAAGCTGGTGTGAAAGATGACAATGAGTAAAAAGAAGAGGATACTGATGATAATGTGTCCAAACTCTATTTCATTAATTGCAAAAAGGTTTGAGAAGGTTATGACAAGACTTGACAAACGATCAAGGAATACTATTATGACAAATGTCAAATACAAAGTTCTTAACAACGCAAAAGGCTTCAACTCCTAGCGTAGAAACAAATAAGGAGACAAGATGAACAGAGGCAAAGGAATGCAATTTCATGAGTGTGAAGGATTTGGATACATTCAGGAAAATTGGACCAAATTCCTTCGAAAGCAAAATAAGGGGTACAATGTCACACTTTCATATGAAGAATCTGAATATAAGAGTGATGAAGAAAAAGACATCAACGTAATTGCATTCATTGCTCGATTAGGATACAACACAAATGATCAGAAGGATGGTTAATATAGTGATGAATAACTTTCAAGTGAATATGTTGTTAAAGCCTATAGACTGATGTATACCAAATAAAAAGAAGAATGCATGTCTAGTGAGAAACAAAAAGCTCAAATAAATATCTTTCTTCAAGAAAAAGCTAACCTCACCAAAGTCATCTCTGACTTGAGGGAAGAAATAAATAAGGAGATAAGATGAACAAAGGAAAGGGAATATAATGTCATGAGTGTGAAGTATTTGGATACATTTAGGCAGATTGTACCAAATTCCTTTAAAAGCAAAAGAAGGGGTACATTGTCACACTTTCATATGAAAAATCTGAATATGAGAGTGATCGAGAAAAATACAACAATGTAATTTCATTCATTACTTGCTTAGGATAAAATACAAATGATCAGAATGATGGTGAATCTAGTGATGAAGAACTTTCAGATGAAGATGTTGCTGAGTCCTATACACTTATGTATGTCAAATAGAAAGAAGAATGCATGTCTAGTGAGAAACAAAAAGCTCAAATAAATATCCTTCTTCAAGAAAAAGATAACCTCACCAAAGTCATCTTTGACTCGAGGGAAGAAGTTACACTTCTGAACTCTAAGCTTGATGGTATGACCAAGTCAGTTCGCATGTTAAATTATGGATCTGAAATTCTTGATGAGATCCTCTGTGTAGGAAAAGTGGCTAGAGACATGAATGGTATTGTCTTTGATTAGAGTTCTATGAATGAAGAAAATAATTGTTTCCATATATAACAGAAAACTTAGTTCTAGATGACAAACTACATGTCAAAACTACTTGCTCAGAGTTATTACCAACACAAAAGTACCTTTAGAAAATCCTTTTGGAGATGCCACTATCGTGGCCAATTTGGGCATATACGAACTTTCTGTTACAAATTGCATGGTGGGCCTTATTATCCCCCACAAACAACAACCAACCAAGTAGACATCAAGAAATGATCATTCTAACAAGTCTGGAAAGCTAATGAGGCAACAAGTCCCATTTCTCACACCTCTCTAAGAGCATCCTCTCGTGAAGATTGATACTTTGATAATGGTTGTTTCAGACACATGGCAAGAGAGAAGAACTATTTGAAAGAGGTAAAACTACTAACAATTATGTTACTTTTGGTGACGGTGCTAAAGGAAAGACCATGGGAAATGGGAAACTGGTTTATCCAGGCCTCCTAAATTTAGAAGATGTTCTTCTAGTTGAAGGTCTGAGTACTAATCTCATTAATATCAGTCACTTGTGTGATCAATATCTTTATGTCAACTTCAATCGTTATGAATGTTTTGTCAGAAAGAAATCAAGAAAGGTATAAGGTCTTCTGATAATTTTTACATGTGGAGATAACAATCAAATAACCAACCCTCAACTTGCTTGATCACTAAAGAGGATGAAACCAAGTCGTGGAACAAAAAACTTGGCCATCTGAATCTCATAATCATGAGAAAGATGATTTATGTAAAGGTTATCAATGGCCTCCCTATCCTCAATATTGAAGAAGGAAGAGTTTGTGGAGAGTGCCAGATAGGCAAACAAACTAAGATGTATCATAAGAATCTCCAACATCTCACCATATCAAAAGTCCTAGAGTTACTTCACATGGATCTCATGGGACCCATGCAAGTTGAGAGCTTGAGTGGAAGAATATATGTTTTTGTGTGTGTTGATGACTACTCAACGTACATCTGGGTTGACTTTTTTATGAAAAATTACACACATTTATCACATTGGAAAAGTTATGTCTACAACTCCGACGTGAGAAAGAAAGCGAGATTGACAAGATCGTTAGAATACAACGTGATCATGGATGGGATTTGAAAACTCCAATTTTTCAGAGTTCTTCTCTTTAGAAGGTATAGCTTGAGTTCTCTGCACCAATTTATCCACAACAAAATGGAGTTCTTGAACGCAAGAACAAAACCCTTCAAGAGATGGGGATAGTCATGCTTCATGCAAATATTTTACCTTATTACTTTTGGGATGAAGCAATGGACACAACATGGCATATTCACAATCGAGTAAACATATGTCCTGACACCAAAGTTACTCACTACAAGCTCTGGAAAGGAAGAAAACTTAATGTCACATGCTTTCATGTGTTTAGCAGTAAGTGCTACATCTTGATTGATCGAGATAAAAGGCGCAAGATGGATCCTAAAAGTGATGAAAGAATTTTCTTTGGATATTCTGTCAATAACAGAGCTTACTGTGTGTATAACAACTATACAAACACCATTATGGAATCCATCAGCGTGGTTATAGATGATATTTCTCAAATGGAGACAAATGGTGAAAAGGAAGACTACATACTCAAAAATGAGCCAATTGTGACTCCTGATATGTCAAGCAAAGGTACTGATATCATAGAAAATTCAAAAGTTGAAGACTTATATGAAGAGGAGAAAAATGTTCCAACAAACAAAGGTCATTCTGTCATAATTCAAAAGTAACATCCTATAGAAAATGTGAATGGGAATCTAAATGAAATAATTATCATCAGATCCAAATATGTGATAACCAACATGTGTTTTATCTCTAAGGTTGAACCCAAGAATGTTAAGGAATCCTTAACTGGCGAATATTGAATCAATGTCATGCAAGAAGAACTTGTTCAGTTTGAAAAAAACAAGGTATTGGATTTGGTTCCCAGACCCGATTCACTCAACATCATAGGGACTGATTGGGTTTACAAGAACAAGTCTGATGAAAATGGAAAGGTGACCAGGAACAAAGCTCGTACAGTAGCTCAAGGATACACATGAATAAAAGGTATCTATTTTGATGAGTCATTTGCTCCAGTTGCTCGCCTTGAATATGTTAGGCTCTTGCTGGGAATATCACATCTTCTGAAGTTCAAGCTATATCAAATGGATGTCAAAAGTGTGTTCCTGAATGGATTCTTGAATGAATAAGTCTATGTTGAACAACCAAACATATTCATTGATCTCGATGCACAACTTCATGTTTACAAGTTGAAGAAAACCCTATATGGATTAATGAAAGCTCCAAGAGCTTCGTATGAAAGGCTTACAGAATTCCTCACCATAAATGGATATTGTAGAGGCAATATTGACAAAATGTTGTTTATCAAGAAATAAGAAGGAAAGTCGATGATTTCTCATATCTATGTTGATGATATTATGTTTGGAGGAATGTCAAACAAAATGGTGGACCATTTTGTTTAACAAATGCAGTCTGAATTGAAATGAGTTTGGTAGAGGAACTCACCTACTTCCTCGTTTTCCAAGTGAAACAAATGAAAGAAGGAATACTTGTATCATAGAGTAAATATTCCATGAAAATAGTAAAAACATTTGGCCTTGAGAGTGCTAGACATAAGTGCACTCCTGTTGCAACTCACATCAAGCTAACTAAATATGATCAAGGAGTTAATATGGATCAAAGTATCTATAGAAGTATGATTGTCAGCCTTGTTTATCTCATAGCCACTCGTCTTGACGTTAATTTCTCATTAGGGGTCTGGGCTTATTACCAAGCTAAGCCAAAAGTTAGTCATCTCACTTAGGTTAATAGAAGCATTAAATATATAAATGGTATAAGTGACTATGGTATTTTATATTCTCATGACCCCAACTCCATTCTTGTTGGTATTATGATGCTGGTTGGGCATGGAATGTTGAAGATAGAAAGAGCACCTATGGCGGTTGTTTCTTTCTAGGGAAGAATATTTTTTCATGGTTCAATAAGAAGCAAAATTGTGTATATCTATCTACCGCTGAAGCTAAGTATATTGCTCCATGTAGAAGTTGCAGTCAATTATTATGGATGAAACAAATGTTGAACGAGTACACATTTAAACAAGATGTTATGATATTATACTATGAAAACATGAGTGCGATAAATATTTTTAAGAATCCTATTAAAGATATTTGTACTAAGAACACTGACATACGTTATCATTTCATTAGAGAGTTGGTTGTAGAAAAAATTATTACACTTGATCATGTTGCAATAGAAAACCAACTTGCTGACATATTTACCGAGGCTTTGGATTCTACTCAGTTTGAAAAACTAAGAAATGCCCTAGGTGCATGACTTATTGAGAATCTTTAACGATTAGTGCTGAGATGGAATAAGGGTTATTATGTCTCCATTTTCTCTCTCATAGCCATCATTACCAAGGCATGTGCTCCCCTTTTTATCCTAACCATTGGTATTCCAAATTTAGTTTTTATTCAAATTACTACACACTTTTATGTTACGCGCCTAAAGTGTTTCACAAGCTCTTTCATTTTCTGTAAACTTATCCTAACTCACTCATCTCTAACCCTAAGTCTATCATATAACGTTCCACACAAAGAACCACCAATCATGGTTGGAACTAGGTAGGGAACCAACACTTCTAGAAAAGATAAGAAATCCACGAAGAAGTCCAAGGGACCTACAGAGGAACTCAAAGCACGAATCAACATGCACAAAGTCAAAATGAAAGGAATTATTGTAGGAGGGAATGTTGGTGGTCATGCTAGAGATCCTCCAACCATGTAACCATCTAAAGAGGTAAAAAAAGAAGAAGTTGAGGAAGACAGATGAATGATATTCAAAGGTATAACTAACTATTTTAGATCTCAGTAGGAGTCAATGATGTTCCTGAAAAATCAAGTTAAACCTGCAAATCAACCTACCAAGGAGTTTTTTGATGTTGTGCTGATTCAAAGGGTTTTTCCATTCGATATTCAAGGTAATGTTCCTAAAAAAATATGGTAAAAAGAATGTTGAAAATGCTGTCGAAAATGTGCCAGAGATTGTTGCTGAAACTTTCAAAACTAAAGAGGTCGATGTTGAATTCATTCATGCATGTGATAAGCCCCTTATGGAAGATGGTATTGATAATATTTTTAATAAAAATCCAAGAGAAGTTTTTGTTGTTAGTGTTCCTGGTATAGATACCTTCATAGTTAGGATTCTTAATGAATATAATGAGGATATTGAGGACTCTAGTGATGAAGAGCCTATAACAAGTCAGGCTAATGATGAGAATGATGTTGTCAACAATAATGTTGACATACCTCATTCAGAGGAAGAAAATCTATATATTAAAATCTTGATGAAAATAAAGAATCTGGTAATGAAGAAGCTACTAATGAAGGAGATCAGATGGAAGAAGAGATCGAGACTAAAAATGATGTCCCTGTAGAGGAGGAAGCCCAAAAGACTACTGATGATGAAACCCAAGAAATGACTTTGGGAAACCAAGATGGTGATAAAGATGTGAAGAATAAGAAGTCTGACATGTTGAAAACAGAGTCTCTAACTCATATGGAGAATGATGATATAACCTCTGAGAACAATGTTGAACAAGATGCTGAGAACATTATTACCACCATCCCTGAAGACAATACTAGTAATTATGTGAATGATTATGAGCATGCTCATGAAAATGATGAGACTCATACTTTTATAGCCCTTGTCGATCCTATTAGTACCAATGCTAAGAAGAATAATTTTACAAAGAAAAGCAAAAAGAAGGAAGATAAGAAGAAAAATGCTCTAACAAAAAGAAGACCCCGCCAAGAGGGTAACCTATCCAACTAAGGCTAAGAATAGAACCAATAAGAAAGAGTTCTCAGGAAAAAAGAAGAAGAGTGTTGTAGCTGCTAAAATGCCTGATGCTAAGAAGAAAGCAACCTCAAAAAGAAAGGTTTATCCTTCTATGGAGATTACTGAAGATGACGTGGATGACATATTAAACAACATTGTGGTAAGCCCTGTCAAGAAGAAAAGAAATATTATCGGGGGAAAGAAGATCCATACTAATATGCATGTTGCTCATATGGACAAAGTTTCATTCCATTATGAAGAAAGCATGTTGAAGTGGAAGTATGTGTATAAAAAGAGGATTTCCCCTGAAAGGGAGCTGTCTAAGGAGGACTTAAAGTGTGAGGATATTGTGGAGCTGTTGAAGGAGGCTTAAGTTATGAAGATTGTGATTGGTCTAAGTCCCTTTTATGCCCAAATTATGAATTAATTCATTGTTAATATTTCTAAAAAAAGTTTAACAAGGCTGGAAATAGAGACTATATGAAGGTGGGTGTTCGTGGATGTTGCGTTAGTTTTTCTCCTACAATCATCAATGAATACCCGGGTAGAAGCAAACTAGTTACTGCTGACAAGGTTCCTCCTTTGAAAATCATTGCTCAAGAAATAACTAGTAGGGTGTTTGAAGATTATCCTAGCAAAGGGTTACTGCCTACTTCCAGCTTGAGTGTCAAGTATGCCATGTTGAACCGGATTGGAGTCTCCAAATGGGCTCATATAGATCACAACTTAGGTATTACTACATATCTGGATAGGTTGATATACAAAATAGGAACTAGGACTGCCTTTTATCTTGGAGAATATGCGTTTGAGTAATTCCTGAAGCAAGCTGAGTCTTTTGCTATCAAATTACCTATTGGTTTCCCTACTTTTATATTTGAAATTCTAATTATCCAAAAACCTTATATTATGAGTAGTGTGGATATTGCTTTTGTTGGTGCTAGTCCATTAAGTTTCAGTTATCGTCTGTTTGCAAGGACTCATGTTCCAAACATTTCTCTCCCCAACATTAATTTTGATCTGACTACTAAAGGTGAACCCCCAGAAGTTCCCCCAATGTCTAGCACTGCCAGAGGCAATGTTCTGTTGGAATTGATGCAATTTCCCAAGTCTTTGCAGTAATTTATTATGACCTCCATAATTCAAAAAAACAAAGTGGATGACCTGATCAAGATGATAAACCCCAAGGGTGTTAGAGCATCGACATCTCAGGATTCTAAATAGAATAATGTTAGGAATGCTGAAGAGGAGGATAATGATGACATTGAAGTTTCTACTACGGCTAAGAGTCAAGGTAGTTATGAATCAGACTCGTTTGAAGAATTAGAAGATTAAAGTTCCTTTTGATAGTGTTTTGTTGATTTCTTACTCATGCGTGGGTTTTTCTCAAGTTTGTTTAAATAGCCCTTAGAGCAGGATAATGGCTCCAAGAAGCCTTCTGGGTTGGTTCCATTTTATTTCTTATGGATTTTATTTGGTTTTCCGCCCCTAATGGGTTGACTTTTTCTCCATGGATGGATTTTATAACCCATTGCCCATTTTGAGGTAATTAGAGGGAGAAGAAATTTGATGATCAAATCTGGTAATGCAAGAGATAATTTTTGCCAACCATTTTTTTTGTATGCTATTTTTGTAGATCCTCAAGAATGGCTTAGCATATCTTATCTATTTTTCGATGCACTCTATGTTTTTTTGAAACATGTCATGAAGTTTGTCCTCATTTTTTGGTAGCACATCTTGCATGTTGTATTTGCCTAAAAATGACTAAAGGGGGAGATTATTGTTACAAGTGATTGATAGAATTTTATAGATAACATGAAATTCAAGATGACATGAAATCATGTTGGGACAATCATCTCTGTGAGCTTAAAATATAAGGAAAATATGTGGCACTAGATGTCCCACACACCCTGCCTCAAATACCAGTTGCGCAGAAGTGTAATCTTGCATCTGATTTGTTTCCATATTTATCTGAGTGTTTATGCACTTTTTGGAATAAGGAAAAATTTCCCAAAAGATAAAGGATCAAGATAAAATCAGATTAATGGAGATTTAATTTATGATAGATTACAAATCAAATTAAATCAAAATTTTAAGTTGCACTTTTTGTTCTTATTTCATAAGCAAGTTTTCTTAAAACCATAATTCTCCAAGCAGATGGATGTTTACTATTTAAGGAAAAGCTCTCCATACAGAAGAATCAGACCTTGAGATATTAAGAAAGGTTGTTCTATTAGTTTGAGTCTTTGTGTTGGTTTTGTTTTTGCTTTGTGAAACTATATTTAATTTGAATCACTCATATACAAAGGAATATAGTTTGTTTTGAGTTGTAATAACTTCATCATTTAAACTATTTTGTAATTGTTCAAACACTAGGGATATTGGTTGAGAGAAAGTGAGAAGGGTCTTACATTTAGGGGGAACCCTAAATAGAAATTTTCGAGTAGTATTAAGAAAAAAGACATTGATTTATAAGAGTTAATCTAAGACCAATTTGTACTTTTACTATCAAGAGTGAATTTCATTTCTTGGGTTAACGCTTTCCATATGTATGTGACATTGTACCGAACTGGGTTATCAACTCTTTGTGTTCATTTTAATTTACTTTCTTTTTAAGTGTTACTACATTAATCTTATCCCACACATTGTGTTTGACATCTTTCAAAAGGAGAACAAAATTTCACTCTAGATGAGGCCTAGGTAAATTATGCAACTACGGAAAAGGATATTTTTGTTGTAGTGTTTGCTATTAATAAGTTTTGTTCTTACCTAGTAGCTTTGAAAAAATTGTCTATACTAATCATGCAGCTATTGAGTACCTTCTTAGCAAAAAGGATGTTAAGTCTAGGCTGATGCTAGATTATGTTGCTTTAAAAGTTTGATATAGAGATTAGGGATAAGAAAGGTATTGAAAAATCTGGTAGCAAACTATTTATCTAGGTTGACTAATGTGAAAAAAGGAAGAGTTTCCCCTTGACGCCTATTTTCCCGATGATAAGTTGTTTGCGGTGATTCAAAAAGAAGAGCCTTGATATGTTGACTTTGTCAACTACCTTGCAATTAAATTTTGCTTCTAGATATGAATTATCAATGTAAGAAAATTTTATTTTCAGACCTTAAGCATTATTATTGGGATGTACCTTTTTTGTTTAAGAGAGGCTTCGATGGAATCTTCCGAAGATGCGTCCTAAAAGAAGAAATTGAGAGTGTTATGACCCACTGCCACGCTTCCGCCTATGGAGGTCATGCGAGTACATCCAAATTAGTAGCAAAGGTACTCCAAGTTTGTCTTTATTGGCCAAATCTCTTCAAAGATGTGAATTCGTTGATTAAGAAGTGCGAATAGTGCCAATGTACTAGGAACATTTCTAAAAGGAATGAGATGCCCTTGAGTGACATCCTAGAGGATGAGATATTTGATGTATGGGGAATTCACTTCATGGGATCCTCCCCTCTCTCATTGGGAAACCTGTATATACTCGTTGATGTTAATTATATGTCGAAATGGATTGAGACAATTGTCTTTCCTAGAAATGACGCACAAGTGGTCATTAAGATGTTTAAAAATATAATATTCTCCAGGTTTGGAGTTCCTAGAATGGTCATAAGCGATGGAGAATCCCATTTCATTGCAAGACAATTTGAGAACTTGTTGAAAAAATATGGAGTCGAAACACAGGGTTGCGACACCCTATCATCCACATATAAGTGGCCAGGTTGAAGTCTCTAATAGGGAGATCAAAACCATTTTAGAAAATACAATCTCCTGCTTTAGGAAAGACCGAACCACCAAATTTGATGATGCACTATGGACGTATATGACTACTTATAAAACACAAATTAGAACCTCTCTGTTCAGACTTGTATATGAAAATTCTTTTCATTTGTCGGTTGAGTTAAAGCATAAGGGCTTACTAGGATAGCAAAACCCTTAATTTTGAATTTAAATCTACTGGTGAGAATATGAGATTTTAGTTGAGTGAGTCAGAAGAACTGAGGTTTGATGTGTATGAGAACGCCAAGATATACACGGAGAGAACCGACAAATGGCATGACAAGAGAATAACCAAAAGAGAACTTAGAGAATGAGAGTTTGCTTTATTATATAATTTCAGGTTGAAACTTTTCCATGTAAAGCTCTGATGGTCATGTCTCTTTCAGGTAAAGAGGATGACACCATATGGAGCGGTGGAGGTATGAAGTGAGTCAACCATCCCGTTCATGGTGAAAGAGCAAAGACTAAAACACCATGTAACCGGTGAGGTGTTAGAGAAAGGGGAAAGCATTACCTTAAAAGAATCCCTATGAAATATGCTCTAAAAGAAAATATAGTTAAATGACTTTAAACAAAGCATTGCGTGAAAGGCAACCTATAAAGTGTTTTTCCATGGAGAACATTCTCAACAATTCAGTGTCTCTCACTGGTTCATATTCCTGGGTCTACATCATTTATTTCAACATTAACAATCTTCATTTCAAAGTTGATAACAAGAATTTGAGCGAAAATGTTATGGGTTGACCAACATCCAATAAAAACAACTCAATCCATAAGTTTTATTAAGTCAAAACGTGTATGTCACTAGTGTACAGTTAGACCAACATTCACATGAGTATCATAGGAACATGTCCCTCCTTCCATCATAATCATTAATCTGCATTCAACAACTACCCAACTACCCCTGCTTTATGCCAGACCACCCGAAGATGGTTGTTATAGCTCTCTCAATGTAAGAGTAACTATGAGTCATAGTTATATTCGAGTCAACTCATACTTACAAAATTCCATTTCAATGTCATACAGATTTTATCGGGATACTAACTTATTTTTGTACACAGAAACATTTTCACGATAGTCTTCTTCAAATTATCAACTATTTTCTGTTACACTACAAAATATTTTCTATAAAAATAAAATATCTTCGTAGTAACCTTTAAACCATGATTTTGGTTCTTGAATATGTTTGCGTTATCACTATAGCCTTTGAATTTACCAATATTAAAAAACACAATTTTGGTGGTTAAATATGTTTGCGATATCATTATAGCCTAATTAACCAATATTACAAAAACATACTAAAATATGTCCCATGCTAGTCAACTTAGTTCTCAGATATAAACTCAGTGATATTCTTGTAGTTTTGGTGTATTAAGATACTATATTTAGTAACATTAGCTCCATATTTAGGGGTCTAGATTAAATAATTTACGCTAAGATTTTATTGGACATGTCGGTGAGGAAGGGTATGGATAGTGGGGTGTTAGAAATGGAGTTGAATGGAATATAGTGGAAGATAACAGACTGTACTCCATTTGGTTTTGTAGGCTACTATCTCTGCTGGTCCTAAATCATGTGTCATATATTCAGTGTGTAAATAGCACCTTCCATTACATGCTATGATTTTAGACACTATTTTTAGGTGAATAATTGGTTAAATAATGTAAGATTTTGCTCCAAAGAAAAAGTTATTTTGTGGGCTAGCAAGATAATGGAAGAAGATTCAATTCATATTTTTAAGCTCTTAGTATGATTTCCAAGAGTAGTGCAGAATCCATTGCTCACATGGGATATATATAGTAATAAACTAGTTGCATAAAAAATATAACTATTTTAATTTACACTAGTGTTTATGATACTTAGATGCTAGTAGGTGATTTTGAATTATAAAATTGGTGAACAATGAAGAAGAGAATTGGAATGTGGAGAGTAGGAGAATTGAGAGGAGAAAAGGTGATTGAGGGTGAGAATGATAATTGTGTTAACCTTGGATGAAAATGCATCCAACATATTTATACAAGTGTTATAAATTGATTGAGATCCAAAATAAACAATTACATAATAGAAAAATTGCAAAATTCGGTCTTGTAACCAATTACATCATTTGGTTAACCGATTACAACTAACATAAAAAATAAATTACATTTAGTGGTAATCGGTTTACGTTTAAGGTTAACCGATCACAACTACAAAATTTTACCTTTTCCTGCAATTCAGAAGTGAAATTGACTTTGGTGTAACCGGTTACACCCTTATGTTAACCAGTTACAACACTTGAATTACCACTTACTTTAAACACACCACCTTGATTCAAGTGTTCCAAGTCTTCTATGCTCATGTTCGTCTTGAACCTCTTGAGCACATCATTTGTGACTCCCTCAGTCAACAAATCAGTCACCTGGTCTTCACTTCTGCAATATCCCAAATGTAATCTTCCTTCACTAACAAGCTTCCTCAAGTAGTGAAATCACATCTCAATATGTTTGCTCCTCCCATGTGCAATTGGGTTCTTAGCAAGCTTAATCGTGAAAACGTTGTCAACCAAAAGTGTAA
Organism: Lathyrus oleraceus; assembly: GCF_024323335.1. NCBI lineage: Eukaryota > Viridiplantae > Streptophyta > Magnoliopsida > Fabales > Fabaceae > Lathyrus > Lathyrus oleraceus. The sequence goes on along the minus strand of NC_066583.1, from coordinate 506,749,055 downwards.
CAACCTCACCCTCAGTGTTGCCCAGCTCCTCCAATAGATTCATAAGTCACACGACTTGACACACACATAACGAAGGGGCAATGTATTCAGCCTCACAAGATGAAAGTGCAACTAACGGTTCCTTCTTCGAACACCATGAGATTGATGTTCCACCGAACATAAAGACGTATCTTATTGTATACTTCCGATCATCTTTATCTCTGCACCAATTGAAATCAGTAAAACTGAGCAAATTACATTTTCTACCCGTATCCGTTGCGGGAAATATAATTCCGCAGCCAACATAACTTTTGACATATCTTAGGATCCTTTTGACTGCTGTCAAGTGAGACACCTTCGGGCTCCTCATGAATCTACTCACAATACCGACACTAAACGCCAAGTTCAGTCGCATATTGCACAAATAACGCAAGGATCCAATCAACCTCCTAGATTGAGTTGGATCAACATCATGCTCATCCTCATTCTTTAAAAACTACAACCTTGATTCAGTTGGAGTAATGCCAACATTACAATGATCCATTTCAAACTTCTTTAATATATCAAAAGCATATCTTCTTTGGTGCATGAGCAATCCCCTTTTGGACTTGTGGAATTCAATGCCAAGGAAGTATTTGATGAGGCCAAGATCGGCCATCTTAAACTCTTTCATAAACTCACTTTTGAACTTAGAAGTGCATTTTCCGTTGTTGCCCGTTATCAACAAGTCGTCTACATATAGACAAAGGATAATCACTCATTCATTTGTATCCGTCATTACATACACTTCATGCTTGGATGCACATTTCTTAAAGCCAACCTCCTTTAAGAAACCATCTATTATTTTATTCCAAGCTCTTGGAGCTTGCTTCAAACCATATAACGCGTTCTTCAACTTGTAGAACTTCAGCTCTTGGTTTTCCACAACGAAAGCAGGGGATTGTCCTACATATACCTCCTCTTTAAGCGGTCCGTTCAAAAATGCAAATTTGACGTCCATTTGGTAGATGGGCCAATTGTGGTTATTTGCAATACCAACAACAAGCCTAGTGGTTTCGATTCTATAAACCGGTATAATTACCTCTTCAAACTCTATGTATTCTCTTTGCAAAAATCCTTTAGCAATCAATCGAGCCTTATGCTTGATTATTTCACCCTTAGGATTTACCTTCACTTCGAACACCCATTTTACACCAATTGTCTTCTTTCCATCAGGCAAATCAACCAAATCCCAACTATTATTCTTGTCAATGGGTTCCAGCTCCTTCTTTCATAGCATAAAAATTAACTTTGGACCATTTAAAGCCTCTTCTATTTTAGCGGGTTCAGATTCGGCCATAAGTGCAAAATGGACGACATCACCATCATCATTGACTTTTTTGTCTCGAAACAACTCACAATCTTTGAGCCTTTGAGGCAAACCTCTTTGCCTTGTTGAGCTTCTAATGTTTTCTTCAATTCGGGCTTCGACAACAATAGTTTCTGCTCCTTTCGTTCTGTAGAATCTAAATTTTCAAACCTGTATTTGGTTATAACTTTTACGTAACCGATTACAAGCTACTGGAACTCCTTGATTTCGTCAATAATAACATCTTGGTTGATTATAACCCTCCTCTTTTCTGCATCGAACAACTTGTAACCACCGGTAGAGTGATACCCTACACATATCATCATTTCTCCCTTATCATTCAACTTCTTTCTAAGTTGTCCTGGAACATGTCGATATGCTATGGAACCAAAAACTCTCAAATGGTTCAAATTCGGTTTGAATCCCGACCATGCTTCCTCCGATGTTACATTATCAAGCTTCTTTGTTGGACACCTATTCAATAAATAGGTAGAAGTGGATACCGCTTTTCCCCATAACTCTTTCGACAAGTTCTTCCCCTTTAATATGTTTCTTACCATGTTCATGATCGATCGATTCTTCCTTTCGACGACACCGTTTTATTGCAGTCTATAAGGTGGTACCACCTCATGTATAATCTCTTCTTGATCACGAAACCTCTCAAAGTCATTTGAGACATATTCGCCTCCACCATCCGTTTTGAGCACTTTGAGTTTGTGACCACTTTATCTCTCAGTCATGGACTTGAACTTCTTAAACACTTAAAATACCTAATCATTTCTCTTGGTTAGGTATGTCCATAGCTTTCTACTATGATCCTCGATAAATGTGACAAAGCATCTATTTTCACCAATGGAATCTACTTGCATTGGTCCACACACATCTGAATACACCACCTCAAGGTGATTCTTGGTTCTACAACCTACATCCTTGCTGAATTTACCCTTATGTTGCTTCACTTGCACACATTTTCGGTATTTTGATCAATGGAAACCTTGTTACCATTATTTTATTTTTCAAGTCTTTGAGATCTCTAAAATTGAGATGCCCAAGGCGATAGTGTCATATCCACTCATCTCGACTTACCGCTGTAACAAGACATATATGCTCCATAAGAGCTTTAAGGACCAAAACTCCCTTTGCATCCATAACATGTGGCCCCATGTTTTCCATGTGAATCTTATAACCCTTCTCAAGTAATTGGACAGTACTTAAAAGCTTACATTTGATTCCTGGAATTTACAAGACATCTTTGATCAAGGAATATCCACCATCACTTCTCATGATCAAAACATCGTCGATCCCATCGGCCACTAGAGTGGTGTCAGTCGTGAACTTTACTTTGTTCTTCATGGAACGATTGATTTTAACTAACCAATCCTTCATCCCCGTCATATGAGTAGAACAACCCGAGTCTAAGTATCATTCCTCTCTTCAATGAACTCATTCCGTACTCATCATGACATTTTCTTCTGCATGTAACTGGTTAACTGTATCATGTAACTGTTACAACTCAACTTTGCAGCATTCCTTGAATTTTTGTTGCAGCTGTCCCGCAGTCTGCTGCTGCTACATTCTCCTTTTGTGATCATGACCAAGAGTGTAGTCTCTTCATCAAACTCTTATCTTGCAACCTTGATTTCATCTCTTTGGGGTTCCTTCTTATTCTCGTTGCATTCTTTTGCAAAATGACTGCACCTTTGTCACCTAAAGCACCGCTTCTTGCTTTTTTCAAACCTCTTATTTTCACCTCTAAAGTTTCCCTGACCACCATTTTTGTTGCAGCTGCTCTCACCCATTTGACAAGTTGAATTCTTGGAATTTTAGGACTCTCTTCCACCAAAATTCTGAAAATTACCTTTACTCTTCATGTGTCATTTTCCTTTCAATCTCTTGTCCTTCTCGTTGAAGCGAGTTTGCTAAGCGATCTCCGCCTTTGACTTATCATTATTTCTCTCTTCCATCCTTTGCTCATGGGCCTCAATAGAGCTTTACAACTCCTCTTTTCTCATTGATACAAGATCCATCGATTTCTCAATCGCCATAACTACATTGTCAAATCTTGGTGTTAAAAAACACAAGATTTTTGCGATAACATACTGCCCCATAACGGTTTCTCCGCATGCCTTAACTTGGTTTATCAATCGAGCGATTCTTGTTGTGAAATTGTTGATTGTCTCATTTTCTTCAATTTGAATCAATTCGAGTTGACGCTTGTGAGTCTCTAACCACACCACCTTCACCTTATCAACCCCTACATATGCCTTCTCAAAGTTGTTACCATCCACACATTGATGGATAAAAAATAGGGCCTTGAAATCTTTCTTCTTCTCTTCCTTGTGCGTTGTTTGTTGGGCACCCGTTGCATCTTCGACAAGAGGACTCACCCATTTCTTGATCACTTAAAGAACATCTTGGTAGTCAAATAAGACTTTCATTTGCTTGCACCATTTGTCGTAATTCTTCGCATCAATTATAGGTATGTTTGCAGAGATTCTTTGATTGGGAACATAATTCATGTTGCACACTAAGTGTTTATGGATCAGAACCAGACTCTTGATACCAAATGTTGGAACTTTGAACCACAAGATTGATGAACAATGGTGGAGAGAATTGGAATGTGAAGAGTGAAAGAGGAGAATTGAGAGGGAGAAGATAATTGAAGGTGAGATTGATAATTGCATTAACTTTTGACGAGAATGCATCCAACATATTTTAAAACAAACAATTACATAATAGAAAAATTGTAAAACTCAGGTCTGTAATTGATTATATCATTTGGTTTACCGATTACAACTGAGATGAAAAATAAATTAAATTCAATGGTAATCGATTAACGTCTGAGGTTAATTAATTATATCTAAATTTTATCGTTTCCTATAACTCATAAGTAAAAATGACTTTGCTATAACAAGTTATATCCCATGTTAGCCGGTTACTTAAATTACCACCGTTACTTTTAACATGTATATCACCAAAATAAGATATATTATTTATTGAAAACTTTAAATTAGGTTAAAAAATAATTTAAAAATATCAAAATGTTTTTAATATTATAGCTCACATTGTGGTTGGAGATTTTATTTAGAAAGATATGGCGTATGTATGAATATTTGCTAGCGTGTCATGATGTAAAGGAAAATAAAGATGATAATGGAAGAATTCAAGCATTCTTTTCTAGAAGACAAATCAATGACATAGCTGGAAACCAGAGACCATGATTTCAACTGAGTGCTCTGTCCCTCTTTTTGGATTTACCTTCTCACGGGAGGGGTGGGGTTGCTTCACCAGTTCATTGTTAATCATTCAACAAACTCAGACTGCATAAAAATATCTACAATAAGTGTCCTAATAAAACAAGTTTTATGCATATAAAGAGTTTGTTATTTTGCTTTTGCAAATTCTAAATCATTGATAGAGTAAAAAAAAAAAATCTACGAGGTGAGAATGAGATTGATAGGAAAATCATTCAATTAAACAGAGAAGGTTTATCACAATACCGCTAATGGAGGCTTAGGGATTTGATAGGTAAGCGAGTTTAACTATTTTCTTTGTTAAGGGATCGGTGGTGGATGAGGTTCAAGAAAAAAAAAGTGATTTTTGATTTTTGATTTAATAAAAATATAATATGTCACAATTCCTTCGGTTCGGTTGTAGGGATGATAGAGATTTATTTTAAGGGTTTTTTCGATGTTAGAGTTAGTTTATATAAGGAGGAGAGAAACTCTCTATAATGGTGTTTTTGAGTGAATTGAATGTGTTTATAACTCAGAGTTGATGTATTTATAACGGTCTCGTGGGCTTGATCTTAGATTTCAAGAAGGTGATTTCAGTACTTCCTATTTTCAGGAGCGTGAGAGGAGGGTAATTGATTTCCTTTTTTTAGGACGTGGCTTCCTCCTTTTGTCTCCTTCTCTCATACCGTTATGGACAAAGACACATCATCTCCATTTTTCACAAGAAGGTTAGTGATATTAAAAATAGGCGTAATGACCAAATGATGGACGCCCGTTCTAGTAAATAGACTGCTAGAAAATTCACATGGGTAATATATTACGTCGCCTCCCCTAGTGAACTTTCTATGCCGCCTCTCGTGAATCATTTATGAATATATCAGTACAAGTTTAAAGTTGCAGACAACAAATATTGGATGAAAATAATAGAGTTACGAGTTATGATGCATAAACACCTCTAGAAGTATGTGTGTCGTGGTGTCTGACGCGTGTCGGTGTCCGACACTTGTATGACACTCGTACGACACGTGTCGTAAAAATCAAACAAGTATTGAAAAAGTCAAACAAGTGTCCCCAAAAAATAGTTTTTTTCTTTACTTCGACACATTCCAATACCCATATGATATTGATAAAACGCGTGTTCAATAATTCATACAAGTTATCTTTTAAAAAAAGTGTTTTTCTTTACTTCAACACAATTTATACATTTTCTAGAAAAATCTCATGCTCGATTAGAAGTGTTAAATATGTATTGAAGCAATGTTATCAATGAAAAACTAAAGACATAAATTTCGATTAGGATACTTTTAACTCTTTTGATATTAGAAGAATAAATAAAACTCAAATACTATAATACATATATAGCGGTGTCGGTGTCCTAGATTTTTGACATATCGATGTCGGAGTGTTCGTGTTTATGTCATGTCGCGGTGTCCGTGTCAAAGTCTATGCTTGATAGGTTACAAGTGGGGTGGAGTGGGGGAGGTGTCAGGGTGGTGGAAGAATTTGAGTAGTGTGATTTTGAATCATAGAGACTAACTTGAAGATAATCTTAAAAGAATTGTTGGGGATGGAAAAAAGTGTTTTTTTGAAAGGATATTTAGTTGCCTTGTAATATTCTTTGTGATAAATTTAGCAAGTTTTTTGTGTTACCGTTATAGAGTAAACTTTTAGTGGCTTATATGTGCATGAAGTGGGAATTGACCGTGTTGTTTTGAAAGGATAATTTGCTTTTGGAAGGATATTTTGTTGCCCTGTGATATTCTTTATGACATATTTAGCAGATTTTTTGTGTTAAAATTATAGATTGAATTTTGAGTGGCTTAGATGTGCATGTTGAGGGTGAGGAATTCACTGTGCAGGTTAGTTCTCATTTTTCATATATGTCTTTGATGTCCAAAGAGATTGTATGAAAAAAAATTGTTTTTGTGAAATTTTCTCTCTTTATTTGCGGATGTTTAATAATAGGCTTTTGATTATTTTTAATTTTAGTTTTAGTTTTTATTTTCATTTTACTTATTGAACACTAATCATCACCTCTGTATTTTTTAAATTAATATTTTTATAATAAAAATATATTTATTAAATTATTTAAATAACATTTGAATTTTTTTTAAGAGTATACATTATTATCCATATGAAAATTTACTTTTAACATCTATTACTAGTTATATGTTTTGGTTTAAATCTAATTTATTGTTTTATTTTATTAATAAAAAATGAATTGAAACCCTTAATCCTTTTTATTTTGTTTGTTACAAGATCCTTATCCCATTCTAACCCTACCTTCCTGCCACAACTTCAAATTAAAAAATATTAAATTTGTGCTTTTCGTTGTGCGATCATTTACAAGAATTGAGTAGATGTTAGATTGGGGCAACTGCGTTGGTCACCTCCTTCATCTCCCGTCATTTTTTATACAAAACCATTGCACCTAAGATCTTTCTGTTACCACATGTTTTCTCCTCTATAACAGTATAAGTCGTCTCCTATCATATGGATTCTTTTTTCATTCTTAAATATTGAAACACCTTTAAATGTTTTTCGTAAAACAGGATGGGATTGGGGAAGCCCAATTTGGTGAACGTGTCTAGCATTTTTCTTGCATACTCGGAATTGAAAGATTTGAAATCACATAAAGCAATTCATGGATTTATAGTAAGACATGTGATGATAGAAAATATATTTAGAAGGAAAGAATTAAGCAAGTATTTAGAAGGAAAGCAATTCATGAGACTAGGTAGTGTTTATAAGTATGTTCTTGTGGGAACAGATATTGGACACAATTTTTGGGACAATTATGCACAATTTGGCGATAACAGTTTGACAACAACTGTGAAATAAAACAAAAAGAAATAAAAAACACAAAGTATTATTAACCCAATTAGGTTTAACGTCACCTTTGTCTTGTGGGCTTCCAACCCAAGAAAGAAAATCTACTCTTTATAGTATTAGTATAATTAGTCTTATATGAACAACTACCATTGTTCAAAACCTTTTCCTAATACTTCCTTATATCTTTCTATTTAGAACTCCCCCTGAATATGAGAACCCCTCTTACTTTCTCTCAATCACTAATCCTAGTGACCAATATAATAATCAATTTAAGAATGTTGGGTTACAACTCAACTAACAAACCAATCTCTATGTCTTTGAATATGAATGCAGGTGCTAGAGTGGTGCACAAACAAAGACTCATAATAGTAATCCTAGCACAAAGATCTTCAACTCTTTAGCACATCACAAACATTATGTTTGAGTCTCCTTAAATAACAATGAAAACTCTGTGTTTTTCTCCAATGGGCATAAGACTTGATGACGTCAAGATTTATAGAGGATTATGTTATGATTTGTTTTGATTCAAAAGCCTCCAAAAAGATATGATTTGTTTTGATTGATATTCAAATTTAAAACTGAAATTCTAGTAACAGACTATCGATGTCACACTGGATGTTATGACATCCAATTTTGCGTAGACAAAAATGATGCAGAACGTAAATGTAAAAGACAGTAAATAACACAAAGAATTGTTTACCCAGTTCGGTGACAAACACACCTACGTCTGGGGGCTACCAAGCCAGGGAGGAAATCCACTATTAGCAGCATTAATTCAGGCCTTAAACCAACTGTTTAATCCTATCACTTAATACCTACCCAATGCAATTTCAATCTAGACTAAGACCAGAGTTCCTACTCACTCCCCCTCAATCACCACAGTGATTACAACCTTTAATTAGTTTAAAGTTAAATGGCGAAGTTATACTTCAAACAACTCTTGATTGTGCTTAACAGCTTTAATCAAGAAACACAACACTCACGCTTAAAAGCTTAGAGTGACAACACTTACAACTCAAAGAACACCCTAGTCCAATGCAATCATCTAGGTGATAATTGCTTGGCTCACAAATAACACCTAATACAAGACACACTAAAATACAACAGTGAAATATGATGATACAATTAATTATTCACGCTTCAACCCCTGAATTGCTGAAAGTAGGATTGTCATCCTTTTATAATGCAGCACTTGGGCCTTGTACTTGTATTTCCTAAAATTAAGGTTAAGCAAGTTAACCTAATTTCCACATATTAGGGTGCTAACAAATAGGCTATTTGTTAGGTCTATTAATTGTAGCTCAGTTGTTAGTTTCCTGGATTTTAGCTCAGCTGTTGGATTCCTGAAAAATAGCCTGAGAAAAATACTGAAACAGAAAAACTAACTAGCCTACACTTTAGCATATGCTGTCAGGAATGAATGTCATAACATTCAGTTTGACGTCCAGAACATAGGTCATATGCTAGGTCTGTTATTCTCCTGAAAAACAGACTGAAATAAATACTGAACTGTAGCAGAAAAATCAACCTGCCTATAATTCAGTATCTGCTGTCAAGGATGAATGTCATAACATTCAGTTTGACATTCAGACAATAGGCTATGTGCCAGGTCTGTTATTCTCCTGAAAACAGACTGAACTGAATACTGAGCTATAACAGAAAAACCAACTATTCTATAGTTCAGTATCTGCTGTCAGGGATGAATGTCAGAACATCCAGTTTGACATTCAGTAAATCCTGTATTAGCTAATCCTGCAACATACTACTCAAGCATGTCATGACATCAGTCAAGACATCAGAGTACAGTTAGTGTTTTAACACAAAATGCAGCCAATCAAACATCTACAAACTCCCCCTTTGGCAAATTTTTGGCTAAAACAACTTGGCATCACAACAGAGTTCACAGCAGCGGAAAACACACATCCTAGCAGAGAATTAACATAGCTAATACACTCAGCAGATATAGAAGTTAAAAAAAATTCAAACAGCAGCAGCACAAGTAGATAGCAAACAGCAACATACTCATCACACATAGAAGTTGAACATCAAGCTGCAGCACAGCCTCTGGATTAGAGGATCTTCAACATCTGTTCAAGCAAATAACAAATCTGTTGTCCTGGGGTACAGGTGTTACTCCCCCTTTTTGTCAAAAATGTTGCCAAAGCAACACTTAATATTACAGACCACAACAATCAATTAGCAAAAAAAAACAGTCTTGATTTTACTTTACAGTTTCAATTAAGAAGTTACACTCTTGATCTTGCTTCATAGCTTTGATCAAGTAGACACACATTCTTGCTTCACAGCAGGTACACCCACATCAGATGCCATGACTTAGTGTATGACATCTTGAAACACTCCTGCAAGTTCTTGTACTCCAGCAGGTACATAGGGTGTCTCATGTTAAGATATCCCCCTAACATCTTGTTAACACACTTGTTGCAAGTGAAACAGCTACGATCTGTTGACCAAACAGAGCACACTTTCAATTATTTAATAGTTTGAAATATTAAACAATACATTCCTACCATCCTTAGTTGCTATAATTCCTCAGAAAGGCATATTCCTAATTTGCCTCTTAAATTTTCAAACTGAGTAGCATCCAAGGCCTTTGTAAATATGTCAGCAAGTTGTAGTTCAGTAGCTACATGTTCCAAGGTAATCACTTTATCTTCCACCAGATCTCTGATGAAGTGATGTCTAATGTCAATATGTTTGGTCCTGCTGTGTTGGATGGGATTCTTTGAAATATTGATGGCACTGAGATTGTCACAGAACAGTGTCATGACATTCTGAGAGACATTGTACTCAGTCAGCATTTGTTTCATCCATACCAGTTGGGAACAACTGCTTCCAATTGCTATGTACTCAGCTTCTGCAGTGGACAATGATACACAGTTTTGTTTCTTGCTGAACCACGATATGAGATTGTTTCCCAAAAAGAAACATCCTCCTGATGTGCTTTTTCTATCATCAGCACTCCCAGCCCAATCAACATCACAATACCCATATAATACAGGCTCAGAGCCATGAGAGTATATCATACCATAGTCACAAGTCCCATTGATATACTTGAGAATTCTCTTGACTTGATTTAAGTGACTCACTTTTGGTTCTGCTTGATATCTAGCGCACACACCAACTGCATAGGCAATATCAGGTCTACTGGCAGTTAGATATAGTAGACTACCTATCATGCTTCTATACAAGCATTGATCAACACTAGAACCTTCTTCATCTTTAGTTAATTTTAAATGAGTAGGTGCAAGAGTTCTTTTGTGACTAGCATTATCCATACCAAACTTCTTAACTATGTTCTTGGCATATTTGCTTTGGGAGAGAAACATAGAATCCTCCATTTGGTTAACTTGCAGTCCAAGAAAATAAGTCAATTCCCCAACCAGACTCATTTCAAATTCATATTGCATCTGGTTGACAAAATGTTTCACCATTTTATCTGACATTCCACCAAAGACAATATCATCCACATAAATTTGGGCAATCATGATTTTGCCATCTTCATCCTTCACAAACAAGGTCTTATCTATCCCTCCTTTTTTGTACCCATTAGAGGTCAGAAATTCAGTCAACCTTTCATACCAAGCTCTAGGAGCTTGCTTCAACCCATACAAAGCTTTCCTCAACTTGTACACATGTTTTGGCAGGTTAGGATCACAGAACCCTTTAGGTTGTCCCACATAGACTTCTTCATTAAAGTAGCCATTTAAAAAGGCACTCTTCACATCCATTTGGAACAATTTGAACTTCAGAATGCAGGCAACACCTAACAACAATCTTATTGGTTCAAGCCTTGCAACTGGTGCAAAAGTCTCATCAAAATCAACCCCTTCAACTTGAGTATATCCTTGTGCCACTAGTCTTGCTTTATTCCTAGTGATTACTCCTTTCTCATCAGACTCGTTCTTGTAGATCCACTTGGTACCAATGATGTTAGTCCCTTCAGGTCGTGGAACTAACTCCCAAACTTCATTCCTTTTAAACTGCTCCAGTTCATCTTGCATGGCATTGATCCAATATTCATCAGTCAGGGCTTCTTTCACATTTTTTGGTTCAACCTTGGATACAAAATAGGAATTTGAGTTATTCTCCCTTGATCTGGTAGTCACACCACTATTGGGATCCCCTATGATAAGATCCTTAGGGTGGTCTTTCTGAATTCTGATAGAAGGCACCTTGTTGGATGCATCTACCTCAAATTCAGGAGGAGTATCCTGTACCTCTTCAGTCTTTACTGGTATGTCTGTTGAAGTCTCAAGGAATGTTCCAACATCCTCTATGGCATTGGCTCCTTCCTCTTTATTATCCACAATCACATTTATGGATTCCATCACGACATTGGTTCTGGAGTTGAAAACTCTGTAAGCTCTGTTGTTAGTAGAGTATCCTAGGAATATACCCTCATCACTTTTGGGGTCCATTTTCCTTCTCTGTTCACGATCTGTAAGAATGTAACATTTGCTTCCAAAGATATGAAAGTACTTCACAGTAGGTTTTCTGCCTTTCCATATTTCATATAGGGTGGAAGAGGTACCTTTTCTCAAGGTAACTCTATTGTCAACATAGCAAGCTGTATTCATAGCTTCAACCCAAAAGTGCATAGGAAGCTTCTTTGCATGAATCATAGCTCTAGCAGATTCTTGAATAGTTCTGTTTTTCCTTTCAACTATCCCATTTTGCTGAGGAGTAATAGGTGAGGAAAACTCATGACTTATCCCTTCAGATGAGCAGAACTCGTCAAACTTGGAATTTTTAAACTCTGTCCCATGGCCACTCCTAATTCGGACAACACAACTATCCTTTTCCCTTTGGAGTCTGATGCACAGATCTTTGAAGACATCAAATGCATCTGATTTTTCTCTGATGAAGCTTATCCATGTGTATCTGGAATGGTCATCAACAACCACATAAGCATATCTCTTCCCACCCAGACTTTCAACCTGCATAGGTCCCATTAAGTCCATGTGCAAAAGTTCTAGAGTTTTGGATGTTGTAGGATGTCCCAGCTTAGGATGTGATATCTTGGTTTGCTTGCCAACCTGGCATTCTCCACGGACTCTTCCTTCATCAATAAGCAGCTTTGGGATTCCTCTAACTGCTTCCTTGGATATGATCTTTTTCATTCCTCTTAAATGAAGATGTCCAAGACGTCTATGCCACAGCTTCACCTCCTGTTCTTCCTTGGCTGAGGCGCAAATTGAGGAGTAGTTTGAGACTTTAGGCTCCCATAGATAGCAGTTATCTTTGGATCTGGATCCTCTCATAACTTCCTGACTATCTCCATTCGTCACAACACATAATTCCTTAGTGAACTGAACATAGAAACCTTGATCACACAACTGGCTTATGCTGATGAGATTAGCAGTTAGTCCTTTTACTAACAGCATATTATTCAGTTTTGGAACTCCAGAACTGTCCAGCTTACCAACACCTTTGATTTTTCCTTTAGCACCATCACCAAAGGTCACATAACTGGTAGTATGAGGTTGTATATCCACCAATAAGTTCTTCGTACTAGTCATATGTCTTGAGCAGCCACTATCAAAGTACCAATCTTCTCTAGTAGATGCCCTTAGAGCTGTGTGAGCTAATCTAGCAACCCATTGTTGTTTCTTGATGGGGGCATTATGCTTAGATGCCTTCTGCTTAGGTCTGATTTGAGGGGTCTGGTTAGGGTAACCATGCAGCCTGTAACAGAAGGGTTTTATGTGACCAAATCTTCCACAGTAGTGACATCTCCATCTTTGAAATTTCTTCTTCTGATGGTTAATCCTCAGGTTTCCCCGATGTTGTGACATTGGTTGTGACTTCTGCTTGACTTTCTGAACTTCAGCCTTTGAGCTTTTGTGTTCAGTTGAGGATTTCTTAGCAAAGCCTAAACCACACATGGTTCCTGATTTCTGTCCCACCTTTAGAATCTCTTCCAAAGTGTCAGTTCCTTTATTCAGCATTCTGATGGATTTTGTCATTTGATATAGCTTAGAGGTCAGCAAGATTATCTCACCATTTAGACCATCTATGACTGTCAGATGCTTCTTCTTCTCAGCTTCTAGCTCCTTGATGAGTGTCTTCTGCTTTTCTCCTTGTATACACACTTCTGCACTTTTGATACATAGCTCTTTATATGAAGCAGCAAGTTCATCAAAGGTAAGTTCATCTCCACTTGAGTCATCATCAGAGGCACATACACTAGTTAGTGCAGTGACATGTTTAGCAGATTCTCCTTCAGATTCACTCTCAGAGTCTCCTTCAGACCAGGTGACAGATAGTCCCTTCTTTTGCATCTTGAGGTACATAGGACATTCAGCTCTAATGTGTCCAAAACCTTCACATCCATGACACTGGATTCCCTTGCCTTGGTTGAGCTTTTCTTCAGATGTTGATCTTTTACTGAAGTCAGACGAAATGTTCTTGACATTTGGTCTCCCTTTTTTATCAATCTTCTTTATGAACTTGTTGAACTGTCTTCCAAGCATGGCTATAGCTTCTGATATGCTTTCATCACCTCCAATACTTCCTTCTTCTGAATCCTCTTCAGTATTTGATATGAAAGCTATGCTTTTGTTCTTCTTTTCAACATTCTCACATAGGTCCATTTCAAAGGTTTGGAGAGAACCAATAAGCTCATCAACCTTCATATTGCAGATATCTTGAGCCTCTTCTATAGCAGTGACCTTCATGGCAAATCTCTTGGGCAATGATCTGAGAATCTTTCTTACAAGTTTTTCTTCAGACATTTTCTCTCCTAAGCCACCAGAAGTGTTGGCAATTTCAAGAATATTCATGTGGAAGTCATGAATAGTCTCATCCTCCTTCATCCTCAGATTTTCAAACTTGGTGGTCAGCATCTGAAGTTTAGACATCCTTACTTTGGAGGTACCTTCATGAGTTGTTTTGAGAGTATCCCAAACTTCTTTAGCCAGCTCACAGTGATGCACCAGTCTGAAGATGTTCTTATTTATCCCATTGAACAGTGCATTCAAGGCCTTAGAATTTCCAAGGGCTAATGCCTCTTGCTCCTTGTCCCACTCTTCTTCAGGAATTTGCATAATGATTCCATCTTTACCTATCTTCGTTGGATGTTCCCATCCTCTGTTGACAGCTCTCTAGACCTTGCTATCTAGAGACCTCAAGAAGGCTATCATACGAGGTTTCCAGTCATCATAGTTAGAGTCATCCAGCATGGGTGGTCTATTTGAGAATCCTACATCCTTGTCCATGGTACTAGAAAGTAACGTCCTAGATCTCACCCAAAAATTAACAGGTAGGGTGCCTGCTCTGATACCAATTGAAATTCTAGTAACAGACTATCGATGTCACACTGGATGTTATGACATCCAATTCTGCGCAGACAAGAATGATGCAGAACGTAAATGTAAAAGACAGTAAATAACACAAAGAATTGTTTACCCAGTTCGGTGACAAACACACCTACGTCTGGGGGCTACCAAGCCAGGGAGGAAATCCACTATTAGCAATATTAATTCAAGCCTTAAACCAACTGTTTAATCCTATCACTTAATACCTACCCAATGCAATTTCAATCTAAACTAAGACCAGAGTTCCTACTCACTCCCCCTCAATCACCACAGTGATTACAACCTTTAATTAGTTTAAAGTTAAATGGCGAAGTTATACTTCAAACAACTCTTGATTGTGCTTAACAGCTTTAATCAAGAAACACAGCACTCACGCTTAAAAGCTTAGAGTGACACAACACTTACAACTCAAAGAACACCCTAGTCCAATGCAATCATCTAGGTGATAATTGCTTGGCTCACAAATAACACCTAATACAAGACACACTAAAATACAACAGTGAAATATGATGATACAATTAATTATTCACGCTTCAACCCCTGAACTGCTGAAAGTAGGGTTGCCATCCTTTTATAATGCAGCACTTGGGCCTTGTACTTGTATTTCCTAAAATTAAGGTTAAGCAAGTTAACCTAATTTCCACATATTAGGGTGCTAACAAATAGGCTATTTGTTAGGTCTATTAATTGTAGCTCAGTTGTTAGTTTCTTGGATTTTAGCTCAACTGTTGGATTCCTAAAAAATAGCCTGAGAAAAATACTGAAACAGAAAAACTAACTAGCCTACACTTTAGCATATGCTGTCAGGAATGAATGTCATAACATTCAGTTTGACGTCCAGAACATAGGCCATATGCTAGGTCTGCTATTCTCCTGAAAAACAGACTGAAATAAATACTGAACTGTAGCAGAAAAATCAACCTGCCTATAATTCAGTATCTGCTGTCAAGGATGAATGTCATAACATTCAGTTTGACATTCAGACAATAGGCTATGTGCCAGGTCTGTTATTCTCCTGAAAACAGACTGAACTGAATACTGAGCTATAACAGAAAAATCAATTATTCTATAGTTCAGTATCTGCTGTCAGGGATGAATGTCATAACATCCAGTTTGACATTCAGTAAATCCTGTATTAGCTAATCCTGCAACATACTACTCAAGCATGTCATGACATCAGTCAAGACATCAGAGTACAGTTAGTGTTTTAACACAAAATGCAGCCAATCAAACATCTACAAAAACTCCAACGAAATAGATTTTATCTGATGCAATCTGCCAAACAAATCTAAATAAACGCATTGCTAAAAGATAACATCAAATCTGATTGAAACACAATCAGAAATTTTGCTCAAAACAACAACAACCATGGCCTGCTGTCAAAGGTCAGATGTTGAACACATGCTGGAACGTCGTGTCTCCAGTGTATCCTTTCTTCACCAAAACATCTTATACATTCCATATTGTTTTGCATAATACAATCAATCAAAAGGTCATGATGCTTTGCACATTACAGGCAATCAAAAGGAACAACAATTTCCTCTTTTGGAAAATTTTGGCAAAATAAACTCTTGCAAAACTATAAAGATATACATGTGTAAATATATAAGCACAAATTGAGCATCATAAGCACACCACAAACATAACAAACATATAAAAAAACAACTACAACATAATCACATAAGTAAGGTGGTTTCTACTCAATCAAAACATATCAAACATAATGCTTTGATACAGTCAGGCACACAATCAGTCATGCATGCACACAAACAAGGTTAGTGGTTTATAGATTTATAGCAGTCAGGTCAGTCATAACACACAACTACACATATAGATACTAGATCAGACAGACGCGCATGCTCTCATAGATGAGGGTCAAATGCCAGGCCAGATGTTCCAGCAAGTGAATACACTATAGCATAACGCACCATTACTCCCCCTTTTTGCCATTGTAGCGGTGTATTCGTCGCTATATGATTTATTGATTAAACCATAAGCAAAGCATACAAAGAATTCGAGTCGCCACCGCACTTTTATTTATCCAAAGGACTGGCTAAAAAGCGAACAAAAGCCTAAGAAGTTTTACGCGTAGAAAACTAATAAAAAGATCAGAGAGTCCGGGTAAGGGGTAAATTACGCAATGGGAAGGTGTTAGGCACCCACTACGTCCTAGGTACTCCTAGGGAGCCTTTTTCACACTTGTTGTATAAAGTTGTTATTTGTTATGAAATATTTATTGTGCAAACATGATTGGGATGATGAGAGAAGAATATACACGTTAATTATTTTTGTGTTCGAACGGATGAACCCGTTGCCTACGTACCTTTCCATGGAAGGTAAGGATCAAAACGCCGTAGTTCGGCTAAAAGATTTCCAAAAGTTAGTGGATTCAATTTTAAACACAAGCCTTAAGGTCTTACGTTATCCACGGGAGAAAACTCAACCTTATACAAACAACGAGTCCACCATGTGAGAACAGCTTCAACTTGCTAGTGAGGGGTTAACCCTATAATAAGCAAGGAAGACTTACAATTCAATCAACTAAGGACAAATAGGTGAGATTGACATCAACCAACTAGGATAAATCAAACCTATGGCTAATGTATGAAAACTTAACAAGAATGGACAAAGCCACAAAACAATTGAATGGGTGAAATTAATTGATTATGATTATTCACAAAAAGGAGGGTCAAAGTATGATTAAGATTGATTCAAAAGAAGTATTATGAAATGGAGTTTGAAAAAGTCAAGGACTTAAGGTCCAGGTTTCTAGTTTGAAAGCATGAAGATGTTTGCACAATATTTATCTCAAGTTTGAAAGTAATGTGTGAAAAGGTTTAGGACACAGAGGGATGAATGGATGAAGACGGAGTGTAAAACTTCCTAGAAGGTTCACCTCTTGAAATCATATAGAAGATGATTCAAGTGTGTCCTTTGGAATAGGCAATGAGCAATAACAAACAAGCAAACAAAAGAAGAAAAGTCAACAAAAGCGGATACCGGATGCCAATTACTGGACTTATACCAATCTCCTAAAACAGAACTGGATATCAGAGGCCACTCTATGGACTTATACCAATCTCCTCAACAAAGAAATAAAAAGTGGATACCGGATGCCAATCTATCTGGGCTTATACCAATCTCCAACAAAGCAAAACACTTGGATGTCAGATGCCAATCTATCTGGGCTTACTCTAACCTCCAACACATGATCATAGGAAAACAAATGCCAAATTACACGGACTTACAATTGCATCCTCACATACAACAGACAAATGCATCAAGCAAAGAGATGATGAGTGGCCAATGAAATGGTCTTATACTCACTTCCATATCATAGGAACAATGGCCAATGAATGGTCTTACAATTGTCCTCAATGGGTAAACAACAGAGATATGTCACAAAGACAGATCAAGTGATCATGCACTAATGAGCAATTAATGATGATAAATGCACAAAGCATGCAAGCAGACATATATTCATGAACTAAGTAATCAATCAGCCAAAGGCATTCAGCACACTCTATAACCAAACAATGAGGCTCATACAAAGGGTTAGGCATTGAAGCCAACTGGAATAGGGTTAATGGTGCTCTTAACCTTGACATTGAGAGCCAAGGTGAAGCAGATGAAAGGATATGAGGGGTGTGCCTCATGCTCTTATCCCTGGTCAGGGAGAGATATTGAATATCAGAAAGTGTGGGAGTTCAGAAAGATGGAACTCTCTCCACAAGTTAGACTCGATAGATCTTGGGTTTTTACTCACTATGCATCAATACAAGTAGTGTGAGCAAGGTGAGTGACTCACAGAATAGTAGGAGATAGGCTACATATCTCTTGGATTCTACCAATTGCCTTATTTAAAGGACTTTTCCTGCTTGGGACAAAAGTAAACAAGCACAAACATCGCCTCTTAAGGAGGACTTCAGACAGTTGCCTGGCCAAGTAACAGGCCAGGTCTTCCAGACTACATGAAGAATAAGAGATTCTACCTCAATGCAAATGCTATCAAGCAAAGCAAAGCAAGTTCTCAAAGAACTATTAGCAACTAAAGGTACCTGAAATCAATCAAGTAAAATCAGTATACAACTCAAATTCAAAACCAATATAAGATAAGATCAACACAATCAGTCAAATGTGCAATGCACAAAGCTCAAAGCATATGAGCTAAGCATCCTACAAAACAAGCAAGTAAGTTCATGATAATCAATCAAACTTAATCAACTTGCATAAGTCTCCTTAAGGCATTTGCTTCTTAACCTGAAAAGCAAACTTAAACATGAGAAACAAGACCACTAGGACAAGCCTAGGGTCAAAAAGAGATAAGAAATCCAAAACAGCAAGTGAAAGTTATCCAAAATCAAGTTCAAACAATTAAGGAACAAACCCAAGTGGTTTCACATTCATATCATTCATCATTATCATTTTATAAGCAAATTAGGTCAAGGCATGTCATATAGAACATCAAAGAAGTCAACAGAATGATTCAAGTCAAATCCAATCACAAACTTTTCAATAAATCCTCAAATAATTCATGCTCAAACATCATCCATAACATGATAAGCATACCAAATTTCAGCTCATTTGGATCAAGGGAAGTAGGTCAATGAAAATCAGAAAGTCAAAGCAAGTTCAAACCAACTCATACAAAGCATCAAAACATGCACCAACTTCAATAAATCATAAAACAGTGACAACACATGATAAATGAATGGGATTAAAACCATGATAAAGCTTAAGATGTCTATAATTCACATGTCAAATTTCAAGTCCATCCAATTAAGCATCAGAATTTCACAAATCAAATGAGAACATGTGTCACAAAAAGTCAACAAATGACCAAACAGGGGAGAAAATTCCAATCAAATAGGAAATGCCATCAATAATTCCAGAAAAATTCACATGTATTCTCAACATCCACAAGTATGTTCATGCAAAAATCCAGACCATTTTGAGTTCAATAAGCATGGTAATTAAAATCATGAAGTTGGACATGAATGGTGTGACACAAATTGTCACACCCCTATTCAAAAAATCATATCTCATCAACCAGTAATGATAAATTCACAAACTCTACACCAAAATCACCATGAACATGTCTAGTTTAAGCACAAAACATTTCAAAGGCATTGGATTAAGTATCATCATTTCACAAGCAATTTGGCAAGGCATACATAAAATGGACAACATGAACAAACCCTAGCACATTTTAAAATCCACACGTGCAAAAATTTTGGAAAAATCATCATAAAAAACTAGAGATCATTAGGAGCATTTCACAAAAAATCCCATCAAATTTGGATTAAAATTGAAGAACTTATGAATTATTGAAGATCAACATACAAAATGAAATAATTATTAAAAAAGAAAATGATTTAATGAAAATATAATACGGCAGTGGCAAACTTGTAATATTTGGACTCACTAAGTGAAACGCCGCGTTTCACTTAGTGAGGTGGCATGCAGCGATTTGTTCATGGCAATGCAACAGTGTCCTCATGCAGAGAAAAGCCAAAACACGATCAAACCAAAATTCTGGGTTTGGTTTTTTAGGGTTTAGTGTACTATTCATCATCGTCATCAATCGGGATGAACTTTTGGTTCCAGTTTTTGAAAACAAGCATATCAATCGAACCAGCAAACCATGCACATCTCAAATCCAACATTAATTTTCACTAAATCATGCTGAAATAAAAGAATCGAGCAAAGTAAAGTTTAAACATCAAATTTCATTTCAACACAACTCTCTTAATACTCAACCATTTGCCACGATTCAAAGTTCAAAATAATCAGCATGGCAAGATCTTTCTAAAGCATAGCATGATTTTGAGAATGGTGTGATTCGAGATTTTACCTAGCTTGAAGCACAGTGATGAAATAGAGGTTGTTTGACTGTGTATGCACGAAACAGATGCTTCTTAATGCTCCAGATGATGAATGAATGAGTTTTGAAAGTTCAGTTGTCTTGATTCTAGCTCCAAATTCGAGCTGCCATGGAAATGGTTCAATGGAACAGTAACGGATTCCTTGCTTACAGTTGTGATATGATACTTGTTAAAGCTTCCAAAAGGATGGCATATGATGAAACAATCAACCCAAGCTCGAGCTCTTTGAAGATTTTCAGCAAAAAGTTCAAATGAAGAAATGAGTGTTTTGAGAGCAAATGAATTTTTTGATCTGTTTTGCAAAGTGTGGCTAGGGTTTCTCATCAGAAAAGTGAAATATATACTGTGTTTAATGAAGCCTAAGCTTGGTTAATGGAAATGATAATCACAATTTGGTTAATGGAGTGTTTTGCCAATTAGTGAAATTCCACTTAAGTTGCATGTTCATGGCTCTACAGTGCGAAATTGGGCTTTGAGCACATCCAAAATGTAATTTCTGAACATTCACAATTGGTAAAATGCATTGGAAATGGTCAATTTGAAAAGTCACTTTTTCACCTCCCTTTTTTTAAATTCAAGCCACTATGAAAAAGGCCATTTTGATTGGTTGATTTTTGGTGAATTGTGATGAAGGATTTGGATAGAGCACATCAAATATGACTTGTAGCAAAAAACCTCACTCAATTTGGCCAAATGGTTTGGAAGATATGCCACTTTGAAGTTCAAATTTTTTTGAGAATGATTTGATCATAACTTGCCAACCATAAATGAGAAATGAGTGTTCTTGGACTTTTTGGAAATGGGAGAACAAGATCTTCAACTTTCATGTTGGACAAAAATTCATTTGAAGCTTGTATGATAAAGTAATTTGGAGGAGAAGAACTTTCCATTTTTGGCAAAATCCAATTACAGGTCAACTTTCTATTTTTTGGAAATTTCTTGTCTGACTTCAAATTCTTCACTGTGGATGTTTGACATGTTATATGAGGCTTATATGGACATGAATGAGACCTCTCAGACCAATTCCCACCATCAAATCACTGATTAAATGCACAGTTGACCACAGTTGACTTCAGTTGACTTTGCTAGGGTTTTGGTTGACTGAACCATGTTCTGATGAATTCCAAGCCCCTACCACTTGATATCTTGATCCAAAATGATGTCACAACTCATATGAACTCTTGATGAATGATCATGGTGCCCAAATTCTTCAAGAATGGCCACCATCTATCTCAATGACTGACTTTGACTGATTTGACCTAATTTGCTTCATCTGCAAGTAACATGGTTAGATGACAACATTTTTGTACTTTTGGTTAATAGACAGATGAAAAGCAATGATATACAAATGCAATACATGCTTGGTGATCAAGAACCACACTCACAAGATAACCCACCCACTAGGAGGGAAGCAAAGGTGTACAAAGATCCTCGAGGCAATGATATGATATGATATGATGCCATGAGGGATCTTAGGGACAAAATTGGGGTCTTACAGCCATAATTTGGTAAAGGCAAGAACTAAAGCAAACAAAATTAGAAGTTACCCAACAATAGAAGGTGTCGAAAAGTGAGCCAAAACATCGAACATTGTTAATGGTAACAAAACCACAAGGCTAACTGTCGCATTACGCGAAAAACCGGCGGGAAACAAGAACAACAGAGCCGCCACCGTGCGTTATTTATCCCAAAAGAGGGAAAGGAAACGCTCGAAGTAAACCTGGAAAAAGCATGGTCTCGCGACCAAAGGGAATGGGATCGGGAGTCGGTTATGCGAAGGGAAGGTATTAGCACCCCTACGCATCCGTCGTACTCGACGGGATCCACGCACAATAGGAAGGAAAATGGTTGCTAAAACGCTGCTCAAACAATCATCTACACAGGCTGAAAGAGACACAAGAAAACAGACAAGACTGACTCGGCAGGATATCGCATCCTGGGCCTACTTAGTCTATCAAGCATAGACATCAGAGTCTAAGTAGTTCGGACCGGGGAAACGACACATGCTCGCTAGGATATCGCATCCTATGCATACGTATCTTCTTGGACGAAGAAGAATCAGAGCATTCGTAGCTCGGCTAACACGCACACAAACAAAACCACACACAAAGGCAAACGTGGAACCCGAATGCCAATCGCTGGACTTACATCAGCTTCCGAACCAAACACACCCACACTAGAACCCGAATGCCAATCGCTGGACTTATATCGGCTTCCAAGCACACACCAAGAGGATACGGAATGCCAATCGCTGGGCTTACATCCATCTCCTAACACCAACACAGAAAGAAGAAGGGTCTCGATTGCAACTAGGGCAAGAGAAGGGGAAGATCTCAATCGCAACGAGGGCGAGAGAAAAGAAGTTAGTGTTAGTCGTCAGTCAAACTCGACAAGACATCGCATCTCGTGCCTACGTATCTCATCTGGACATGAGAATCAGAGTTGCCGTAGTTCGGCTAAACTATTCCTGTTGGTTTGTGTTTTTTAAGTGGACAACGTCACTACGCAATCTACCGGATGCTCGACCTTTGGAGACTTACTCACTTGTAGTAGAAGGAGTTGACGTATCCTTAAGAAGGGATAATGTTTGTTTGTGTTTTAGGAAAGCTCAAGCAAGAAAGGAAGTCCTATACGAAGGAACCGTGCTACCTTAGTTGACATGCAAACGAGACTACGCGGAGTCTAGCAAACCTAGGGGATACAATCACACCACACAAACATATACAGCATGAAATAAACACACCAACAAGGGGCTCAAACATCAAGGCTAGGCTTTAGTCAAGGGGTCATGTCAACCTCGACAAACAAGCCTCTGTATCAAGGTGAAGTTAGCTCTTAACCTTGACATTGAGAGTCAAGGTGAAGCTGATGAAAGGTGAGTGAAGATGAGACTTCACAGCTCTTATCCCGGGTCAGGGAGAGCTTCAGACAAAGAAGTGTGGGTCCAGAAAGTGGGAACCCTTCTACACTTAAGACACTGACACAACTGTACAACTGTACAAGGATCTTGGGTTACTGTCCTCAATGCATCAACACAGTGGTGTGAGCAGAGGGACGACTCAACAGAATAGCGGGAGATAGATTGCATATCTCTTTTATCCGCCAATTGCCTCACATGAGGTCTTTACCTGCTTGGGGACAAAGTTAAACAATCACAAACATCGCCTCTTAAGGAGGACTTCAGACAGTTGCCTGGCTAAATAACAAGCCAGGTCTTCCAGACTACATGGAGACAAGAGACTCTACCTCAATGCTTAAGCAAAGCAAAGCAATAGCTAGTTCAAGATGAACTAAAGCGACTATGGTACCTGAAATCAATCAAATATAATAAGTATTCAAGTCACAAAGTCAAAACAGACAAGATAAGAACCAACAGACAACACAATCAATCATATGTGCCAAGCACAAACTCAAAGCAAATGAGTTAGCATCCTACAAAATAAACCAAGTTAATTCATCGCAAACAACTAAACCAAAATCAACTTGAATTAATCTCTTCAAAGCATTTGCTTCTTAACCTGAAAAAACAACTCAAATATGAGAAGTAAGACCACTAGGACAAGCCTAGGGTCAAAAGGAGGTGAAAAATTCAAAACAGTAAATTAATCTCTTCAAAGCATTTGCTTTTTAAATTCAAGCCACTATGAAAAAGGCCATTTTGATTGGTTGATTTTTGGTGAATTGTGATGAAGGATTTGGATAGAGCACATCAAATATGACTTGTAGCAAAAAACCTCACTCAATTTGGCCAAATGGTTTGGAAGATATGCCACTTTGAAGTTCAAATTTTTTTGAGAATGATTTGATCATAACTTGCCAACCATAAATGAGAAATGAGTGTTCTTGGACTTTTTGGAAATGGGAGAACAAGATATTCAACTTTCATGTTGGACAAAACTTCATTTGAAGCTTGTATGATGAAGTAATTTGGAGGAGAAGAACTTTCCATTTTTGGCAAAATCCAATTACAGGTCAACTTTCTATTTTTTGGAAATTTCTTGTCTGACTTCAAATTCTTCACTGTGGATGTTTGACATGTTATATGAGGCTTATATGGACATGAATGAGACCTCTCAGACCAATTCCCACCATCAAATCACTGATTAAATGCACAGTTGACCACAGTTGACTTCAGTTGACTTTGCTAGGGTTTTGGTTGACTGAACCATGTTCTGATGAATTCCAAGCCCCTACCACTTGATATCTTGATCCAAAATGATGTCACAACTCATATGAACTCTTGATGAATGATCATGGTGCCCAAATTCTTCAAGAATGGCCACCATCTATCTCAATGACTGACTTTGACTGATTTGACCTAATTTGCTTCATCTGCAAGTAACATGGTTAGATGACAACATTTTTGTACTTTTGGTTAATAGACAGATGAAAAGCAATGATATACAAATGCAATACATGCTTGGTGATCAAGAACCACACTCACAAGATAACCCACCCACTAGGAGGGAAGCAAAGGTGTACAAAGATCCTCGAGGCAATGATATGATATGATATGATGCCATGAGGGATCTTAGGGACAAAATTGGGGTCTTACAGATGCCCCTATTTAAGGTCATTCTAGCCGGAGAAGTGAAGTTTAGAAATCTTCATCTCGACGCGGTAGAATGGGCTTAAATAACAGTAATGAGACAAATTTTGGTCCCTAAGAGACCTCATGATGCAAATGCATGTATGCAAAAGACACAAGCTCTGTGGGGATACAGTTCACACAGAAGAAAAGACGATCCGTCGGAGTAATACACTCACCAGGAACATAGACTCTAACAAGACTCTTATTGGGGATAGTAAAAGAAAAAGAATGCGTGAGCAGGACACGACTTCAAGTTGGGAAAAAACAAAACTAACACAGCGTGAACAAAACACGACTCTGATTAGGGTAATAACAGAAATCAGACTGGAGACTTCACTGGGGAGTGGAGGACTCACACTGGGGAAAAGAAAATCCCAAAGGAAAAACATCCATTGGAGAGACCCATGCTGACTCCTGGGAAAAGCAATAGGAAACTCCACTGAGGAAGCACCAAAGAATGAGATGTTACCGGTATAAGGGTAACAAATTCAGGAAGAATGAATATCTAAGACCGGTATAAGGGTGAGAGATATCAATCAACCAAGCATCTGAGAAAGACCTGAAAAAGGTACATCAACTCAGGAAAATCTGACTCCACAGGGGGACCGAGGTCATAATAGGGAGCAGAAGGGGAAGGAACACCAGGGATACCGAGGTATATAATAGGTGACCGACCAACGCGTGAATTGGTATATATGCCAAAACACTCATCATCCGAAAGGAGGGCTTGAAAAAGCAAATCGACTTACAGGATGGACATTCGAATCCACAACGGGAAAACGAACCTTACTCAACTGGGGACACAAACCCAAAGAGTGCATGAGATATAATATCCATTACCGGCAGACCGTGGATAAGAAAACTCGCATGAGATATATTATCTATTACCGTCAGAACGTAGATAATAAACTCGCATGGTAAAAAACACCAGAGATACCGAAGCATATAATAGGTGATCTACCGAAAACGTGAATTGGTATATATGCCAAAACACTCATCATCCAAAATACAAAATGGTCAATAGGATGGATATTCGATTCTACAAAGAATACGAATCTTGCTCAGCTGGGGAAAATCAACAAAGGATTCTAACTAAAGAGCGCATGAGATATATTATTCATTACCGGCAGACCGTGAATAATATACTCGAAAGGAAAAGACACCAGAGATACCGAAGTATATAATAAGTGACTGACCAAAAAGAGAGACAAACGATACCAAGCATCCGGGTAAACGAAAGACAACTCAAAGGGATAAATTGCAAGCATCCGGCAATTATCCAACAATAAAGAATATTCGACTCCGCAAAGGGAAATAACGAATCTTACTCGATCAGGGAAACACAAAAGGATTCGACTGAAGAGTGCATGATATATATTATTCATTACCGGCAGACCGTGAATAACATACTCGCATGGAAGATTATCCACAACCGGTAACTGGGTTAATAAAGGATAAATCAACCGAAAAGAAAGGTATCGGGATACCAAACTAGGTATATAATGATGACCAATCAAAGGGAACAACCACATTACCAACACAAGGGTAAATGAAAGGAGACCCGCTGGGGATAAATTGCAAGCATCCGGCAATTATCCAACTGTACCACAAGGCACAAACTTCGCTGGGGAGAAAGAATTAACAACTGGGATTTACAACTACCGAATACGGGGTAGCAGACCACAGACTCAACTGGGGATGGGGCCAGAACAGCACACAATCCACCAACAACCAGAACGAACCACAAAGGTTACCTCTGTTAGGGAAAAAGAGATAGGACTTACAACTACCGAATACGGGGTAATTGCCATACTTTGGTGGGAATAAATATGAATTAGGGTTTACATCTACCGAATACGGGGTAGAAGACCAACAACTCTGCGTGGGGATAGAACAAATCATAAATCCGCACGGGAAACCAAAAATAAGGTTTATAACAAACCACAAACTCTGTTGGAGAGTAAGAAACAGGATTTACGACTACCCCTTACTAGGTAGAAAACCAACAATTCTTGCCGAGGAATAAAAGGTATATAACCACCAATTCCGTCAAAAGGGCAAGAAACATAGGACTTACAACTACCGGTATAAGGGTAGAGGCCCGAAAAAAACTCCGCTGGGGAACAACCCACCGGGAAGCACAAGACAGTTGACAAATAGCCAATTCGGGAACAATCCGAAAAGACATACTGAATCAAGACACGTCCTAATGAGGATGTAGCTCAAATAGGAAAATCCATCCCAATATATATGTTGGGAGGAAACGGAAGAAACCGTCATCCACGAGGATATATCTCAGTGGGGAACTGCAGAAGGACAGACAAAAGACACTTTCTGCTTATGGGGCTGACTCTATATGGAGAGATTTAACACCCGACATCTGCTAGGGGAGATCTATTAGGGATCTGCACCACCATAGCAAGGAATAAACAAAAGATATATGGCAAAAAAATGCAACATGAATATCTGAATGTTTATGAATATGCATGAATATGCGTGATTTATGTTTGATGAATGCTGACAAAACAGACATATCTAACACAAACAGGTCCAGGAATCAAACGCCCGGTACTATACTTCCAGGGAAAAAACCAACTGGAAAGCCAATCTGCGGAGATCTACATACTATAAAGCATAGATCTGCGGGTACTGCTGGGGAAGCAGAGGATCAAAGATATCAGGAAACACCAAATCTCTGAGTGATGGATCAGCAAACAACCCAACCAGGGTACAGAAAGTTACAACGGGCAAAACAGCCACCAAGACGAATCTGTTGGGGAACAAGAGAACATCTCGAAGATCCACAGGGGATCTCAGCATCAACTGAGAAACAAAAAGCTTTGCAACTCCAAACAAACTCTGGGAAACAACCCATTGGGAGAACAACATCCAAGTAGAATCTAACTGTATAAGCAAATCTACTGGGGAAAACTGCTGCTGAAGAAAACTGAGTCTTCAACAACACTCTGCTTGCAACTATGCTGGGGAACAACCCCATCACAAGATCTGGAGAAAGAAGATACAACCAAACCAGGAATATGAACCAAATGTCTTACCTGTTGGAGATCATGCCACCCTTGGGAGAGCACTGAAATATTCTTGAGTATCTTTTCAATCTTGTGAATGTTCACTTTGTTTAAAACAACCATTTTTTGGAAAAAATTTGATTTGTTTAAAAACAATGATATTTTATCAATTTAAAACATGCAAAACATTTGTTGAATTGAAACAAATAAGAGTGCAAATAATTGGATAAAAAACTCAAATTGATTTGATGGAATGGTAGCCTGCAAATGGCAAGACTCCATAGATCTGTACAAATTTGAAATCAGTGATATATATTGGAAGAGGGCTACATTGAACATAATGATCCTTTCTCTACCAATTTGAATCTCGATGTATTCGAAGCTTCAGTTGACGACGACTCGAGAATCCTCTGACGAAATGACAGCTGGTGAAACAGAAAGTCTTGTCAGGATGCAGTTACTTGTCAAATCCCTATTTTTTTGCCTAGATTGCCCCAGGGTGAGGTACTCAATCTAGCGGGATGCAAATATTCTTTTTTTTCAAGTCTCTAATTTTTGCCTGGATTACCCTTGCAGGTTCTCCACCGAGACGCTCATTTTTGCCTAAGCCTCCCTTTCGGGTTTTCAACTTAGCGAGCCATTCTGTTTTTTCACTTGCATATACTTTTTTTTTAGGCAAAGTATCTCTTGACTGCATCTGAATTCACAGGATGAGTGAAATCCTCCCCATCCATTGTTGTAAGCATCAAAGCTCCGCCTGAAAAGGCTCTCTTAACAACATATGGACCCTCGTAGTTTGGAGTCCACTTGCCCCTGGAATCGGGCGCGAAAGACAAAACTTTCTTGAGCACGAGGTCACCTTCTCGGAACACACGAGGCTTGACCTTCTTATCGAATGCTTTCTTCATTCTTTGCTGATATAACTGACCATGACACATGGCAGTTAACCGCTTCTCTTCAATCAAATTCAACTGGTCATAACGACTCTGAATCCGTTCAGCATCAGTCAACTAGGGACTTGAGGGTATAATTTTTCTTTTGAATTTTTTTTTTTGATTTTTGATTTTTTCATCTTTTTCACCCTCCTTTTTTTTTTTTGATTGCATTTGCAATGCCCCGGTTTGACTGTTTTGCTGATTCTCATGATACAGCTGAATGAGCTCTTTTGTGCTCGAGAAGACGGGTAATCTCATCAGGAATCCCCTTCAACATCATCTTCCTCTGCCTCAAATACAAGGAATTCAAGGTTGGGAGATGGCGTTGGATCATTATGTTCAATGGGTTTTAGGATCAACCTGCATAATGATTTTGGTTAATGAAAAACTTCAGAATTTAAACAAACAAAACATTATGCAGATGAAAAATGTTTGCTTTTATTCTTGTTTTTATGGGTTTTTTGTGATCACTGATTTCATGCAAAAAGCAAAAAGTGAAAACAAATGGAAAAACAAATGTTTAACAATGCATTAATTGAATGAAAACATCATTGTATATATGCTTTGCCAACAATGTCATCACTTCTCCTTTTGGCATGGGAGAAGGGTTTCAAACAAAGTGAACAATTACTCTGATCTGTGGATGACCGTAGGAACATCTATAGCGACCCAATTGTGGCAGACACCACCAGGAATAACGAAGTTGTTCACGTCCTCTGCATCCTCTTCCAAGATAGCAGCAGCTTCCTCTTCAGGTTGATCAGCATGGATGAATCCTCCACTTGTGAACAAACCTTGCTCATTATGTGCCCCAGAACAGTAGCCAATGCCAGCCCGGGATCTATTGTCTTCAAGTTCAATCACCTTCCCTAATCCAGCAACTGCACCACATTCAATGGCCAGCTTCGCATCACGGTAGGAAGTGAATGAAGGAGACTTCTTCTCGATTGGTTCATCAATAGATAAAGCTTGGAACGGAGTTCCAACTTCATCCTCTGCGTCAATGTACGAGAAAGAAGACAGATGGCTAACCAGGAGAGCCTTTTCTCCCCCTACTACAACCAGTTTCTTATTTTTGACAAATTTCAGCTTCTGGTGTAGGGTGGATGTCACGGCGCCAGCCTCGTGAATCCATGGTCTGCCTAAGAGACAGCTATAAGATGGGTGGATATCCATTACCTGGAAGGTAACTTGGAAATCACTTGGTCCAATTTTGATTGGGAGATCAACTTCCCCAATCACGGTCTTACGCGACCCATCGAATGCTTTCACAACAACCCCACTCTGCCTCATAGGAGGACCTTGATATGACAATCTGGAGAGTGTGGTCTTTGGCAATACATTTAAAGAAGATCCAGTGTCCACCAGCACATTGGACATTGCATCAGATTTGCAATTCATGGAGATATGTAAAGCCATGTTGTGGTCTCTTCCCTCCTCAGGGAGATCAGCGTCACAAAAGCTTAAAGTGTTGCAAGCGGTAATGTTTGCAACAATACTATCAAATTGCTCAATGGTGACGTCGTGATCAACATACGCCATATCCAAGACTTTCTGCAGAGCCTCCCTATGGGGTTCTGAATTCAGCAGCAGAGATAGAATGGAAATCTTGGATGGCGTTTGTAGAAGCTGGTCTACAACGTTGTACTCGCTCTTTCTGATGAGCCTCAGCATCTCATCAGATTCTTCATCTACAATGCCACTCGGGCCAACTGAAGAAACGGGAGTTTTTTGTACAAAAGAGGATGGTTTGGCAACATCACGTGCCTGATTCTGAACATTCACAGCTATCCCAACTGGACGCTCAGCAGTATCGGAAGCAACAGCCTTAGGAGGCGCAGAAAACACACGACCACTTCGGGTCAAACCACTTACATCAGCGACATTGGTCACGGAAGTTGAAGGCAAAGGCACTTCTACCCCATCTTGTACAGCAACAGGGTTGTACCTGAATGGTACGGCTTTATCAGATGAATAGGGCACAGGGCCTGCCGGTTTAATGACCAAAGAAGGGGAAGCCTTCGGCTTGCTGCTATTGTAACGAATAACAACAGGCTCAGGTAAATTGAACACTGGAGATATAACATTAATCTCAGGCTCGTCTTCATCAACATTGCGATTCTGCAGAATCTCAATGGTACCCTCATCCAACAACTCTTGAAGTTCTCTGCGTACCTGATCGCAACCCAAGCGATTAACCGAGCAGACGCGACACTTGTCGTGGTTATGCTCCAAGTAGCTGTACTGACACAGCAAACGATGTAATTCAACCAACGACTGCCTAATGTGGCTTACAAATCTGACCTTGTACTTCCCAAGGTATTCCTGAACCATATTAACTGACTTCCCATGCGCAGGCAATGGGTTCTTGGTGACATTCGGGCCTGAATCTTCAAAACTCAAGATTCCACATCTCATAAGGTCTTGAACCTTAGTCTTGAGTGGGTAGCAATTCTCGATGTTATGGCCCGGAGCATCGGAATGGTAGACACAGTGCTGATCTGGTTTATACCACCATTGTGGACTTACAGGAATGGCAGGAGGATCCCTGGGAGAAACCAATTTCCTTTCCAACAAGGAAGGATAAAGCTCTGCATATGACATTGGGATAGGATCGAAGCTGATCTTTTTCCGGTCATAACTCAAGTTGGCTTGATTGGTTGTACTTCCACGAGGCTGGTAAGCCTGTTGCTGTGGACGTTGTTGTTGCTGATACTGAGGCTGTTGGTATTGTTGCTGATGCTGATATTGCTGATGTTGCTGAGCATTGTCTTTGAAGACAGGTGCTATATGAGCCACCTGGTGCTGATGACCGGTACGACGTGCAGGCTTTCTCTGAACAGAGGGTCTTCTATGCTTAGGCTGGGATTGCACAGCATGTGCTTCCCCTTCCTTCCTCTTAAACGCTCCATATCGTTTAGAGGAAGAGCTCTCATCCTTTGCCAATCGTCCTTCACGGACACCTTCCTCAAGACGCATCCCCATGTTCACCATCTCGGTGAAATCAGAGGGAGCGCTTGCTACCATCCGCTCATAATAGAATGAGCCAAGAGTCTTCAAAAAGATCTTGGTCATTTCTTTCTCCTTTAGCGGTGGAGTAATCTGAGCTGCCAGCTCTCGCCACCTCTGGGCGTACTCCTTAAAAGTTTCCTTGTCCTTCTGCGACATGGACCTGAGTTGATCTCGGTCGGGCGCCATATCGACGTTGTACTTATATTGCTTGATAAAAGCTTCGCCAAGGTCATTGAAGGATCTGATATTGGCACTGTCCAAGCTCATGTACCATCTGAGCGCGGCACCAGACAGACTGTCTTGGAAATAATGAATCAAAAGCTGATCATTATCAGTTTGGGTAGACATCTTCCTGGCGTACATGACCAGGTGTGCGAGTGGACAGGTGTTCCCTTTGTATTTTTCAAAGTCAGGTACTTTGAATTTAATCGGTATCTTCACACCGGGAACAAGGCACAACTCGGCAGCAGACTTGCCGAACAAATCTTTACCTCGAAGAGTCTTCAATTCCTTTCTCAGCTCAAGGAATTGGTCGTTCATGGCGTCCATCTTTTCATAAACGTCCGGGCCCTCAGACGGCTCGGAGTGATAGATGGTGTCGTCTACCCTTGGCATGGTATGCACGACAGGAGGAGCAGCAACAGGGACCGGGCTAGATGCCGGCATGTGAGCAAAAGTCGGGGCAGGACGATCAGGCATAAAACCTGGAGGCATTCCCCAAGGGAACCCGGCTGGCATGACATTGGGCACATGAGCACTGACTGGCACAGTCGAAGTGGAGACTTCTGAGATGACCGTCCTCTGGGCAGGCGTTGCAGGCGGTGGAGAAGGTTGATTCTGAGCAGCGAGGAGTTGCTCCATCAAAGCGCCAAGTCTGGCGACCTCTTCTTCCAGTTCTCTGTTCTCTTGTTCTAGCTGCTCCATGACTCTTGCAGAATTGACTCGAGTATAATACCGGTGAGTCAGCTTGTCTTCAAAATAAATGAAGAACACAAAGTTAGGACAAGAAGACCAGAAACAAAGGGTACCTGCTTATGCAAAAATGATGCATGAAATGCTTGTGCAGATGCTTTGTTTATTTTCAAGGAACCCTTAGGGTATTATTTGCAATATTTTGAATAGTTAAAGCATTTTAATTTCTCATGGAAAATATTTCATTCAATATATTGAGACAAAGAAGTACAGCATTTTTGATCATTACAAAGAGAAAAGGGAAATAAACATCCTATGGATCCCTAGAAGCTCGGGATGATGGAAGACGAGAAGTACACAGCTTCTTGATCTCTCTCTCATAGGCTGCTTCCATATCTGCTTTCTCTTTTGCAAGTCAATCATACCTCCTCTTCCAGAATATGGAAGACTGAGGAAGCAGAGAGGTCCAAGTGTCGTTCGGATCGTCGATCACTCGATGCTCTAGGAACTCAATCATAGCGTCTTTCTCCTTAAGCTGCTGAAGCAATTCCTCTCTTTCACGGATCCAAGCACGTGAAAGGTCTTCTTCTCTCAACTCCTCTACACATTGGGTAGGGAGGGTTGAAGGCCCAGCCACATCCAACGGTGTAGGTCTCGGATGATCATATGGCATCAAGTAAGTGGCAGCTCTCTGTCTGACCCAAGAGGTGTATGGCTCCAAAGCAATGCAGTTCTTTGGACCCAACTCATTCCTACTCTTCTTGTGAATACTGCGCCAAGCACGGACAAATCTGGCTTTCAGGCCTTGGGGATCTTTACCCTCCTGGAAGAACACACCCTCTAACAGAATGTTATGAGGTTTATCCTTTAGGGGGAACCCAAGCTGACGTCGTGCGAGAATAGGATTGTAGCTGATCCCACCACATGTGCCAAGAAGAGGCACATTAGGGAATTCACCACAATAGTCAATGATCTGGACGGTATCATACACGCGATCATACCAAGTGATATCATCATTGGTGAGAGACATAAGTCTCTGAGACCACCGTAGACATCCCTTGTTCTCCTTAAAGGCAACTGTCTGCGGCAAGTGCGAAATAAACCACTTGTATAGCAAAGGTAGACAGCAGACAATAACTCCTCCACCCTTTGCGTTCCTCAGATGCAAAGAGACATAGGCATCGCCCAACAAAGTCGGAACGGGATTAAGAACTGAGAAGATCCTAATAGCGTTCATGTCTACAAACTTGTCGAAGTTGGGAAACAACACCAATCCATAGATGAGCAGCACAAACAGAGCCTCAAAGGCATCCTCACTCATGGCCTTCCCATAAAAGGTAGCTTGAGCAATGAGGAACTCGGAAGGAAAACCCTGAATTCCGCCTTTGGTAGTCAGATTAGCTCTAATCAGATCTTCATCTATGTGCAACAAGCTGGCAATCTCTCGAGCAGTCGGAATACTCTCTAGGCCACTGAACGACACTTGATCCAGAATCGGGATTCCAATGAGATGAGAATACTCCTCCAAAGTTGGCAACAGCTGGAAGTCCGGGAATGAGAAGCAATGATACAGAGGATCATAAAGCTGGGCTAGAGTACTCATCAGCCCTTCGTCAACCTGAGTAGTCAGCAGAGGCAGAAGCTTCCCATAGCGAGCTTTGAAACCTAAGGGATCTAATACATAAGATGTCAGATTCCTTAACTCTTTTACATCGGGCTGTCTAAAGCTGTACTTCTTTGTATGCCTTTTTGGTCTTTCCATGTCTGAAAATTTTGCAAATAAACCCTTTTAAGTTCCTTGAAAATTTTCTTTTTTTTTCTTTTCTGATGACATGAAGTGCAGATGAATGCATGAATGCATGAATGCAACAATCACACTCAAGGATCAAACAAGTCACACCAAACAAAGGTCATGGGAAAGTTCATTGTATCCCTAATATCAATCATCCATTTTGGTGGATTTAGGTTTTCACCTTATCGACACCCAAGTTCCATTGATATTAACGGTACATGAACCGGCTCGAACATCCTTAATATCAACCATCCGTTTTGGGGGATTTAGGTTTTACACCTGATCAACACCCAGGTTCCATTGATATTAAGGTTGTCTGAACGACTCAACCACGAATCACGGGTTTGTTAAGAGTCACGAGCATGGAGTCTCGGTTAAGAACCACCCAAAGGGAGTGTACTAGGGTTTAAACCTGCCAGACATGTTCTATCAGAGGTTCCCATAATCATCGTTCCATCTTTCGAATATTATCGGAGGAACGAATACTCGTATTCCAAAAATATTCTCAAGAGAAACTCTTATGAGTGTAGTATCGCGTAACAATCGCATCAGAACTTACATCTGAACGACCTCCGCACTACATCCTAAGAAAATGGGCCAAGATGGGTTTGGTAAACTACGGTCCTTGGCTTCTGCGGCACATGATTGAAAGAATAATGCCTAACCACAAATAACTTGTGTGACATTATTAATCCAACATGACCTCCACCAAGTGAATGGACTCGCAAGTCAAC
Organism: Lathyrus oleraceus; assembly: GCF_024323335.1. NCBI lineage: Eukaryota > Viridiplantae > Streptophyta > Magnoliopsida > Fabales > Fabaceae > Lathyrus > Lathyrus oleraceus. The sequence continues at coordinate 506,713,436 of NC_066583.1, read as the reverse complement.
TGGCTAAGGAATACTCCACACCAGTCAACAAGACTATGCCATTCTCCTATCCTAGAGTGCACTCGAGTTCGGGTATAGAACTCATCTCACAGATCACCAAAGCAAACAGCAATTGTATATCAAGCAATTCAAACATTACAATCAATACAGTTATCCCAAATTGTACAAAAATATGTCAAGTAACAAATAACAAATATATCACAACAAGGGTGAAAAGTAGGCAATACCACCAAGGATCGATTTATTCGTCCCAAGCAGAGTCGCCACTTTTCTGTAGCGGTGTATTCGTCGCTATATGATTTATTGATTAAACCATAAGCAAAGCATACAAAGAATTCGAGTCGCCACCGCACTTTTATTTATCCAAAGGACTGGCTAAAAAGCGAACAAAAGCCTAAGAAGTTTTACGCGTAGAAAACTAATAAAAAGATCAGAGAGTCTGGGTAAGGGGTAAATTACGCAATGGGAAGGTGTTAGGCACCCACTACGTCCTAGGTACTCCTAGGGAGCCTTTTTCACACTTGTTATATAAAGTTGTTATTTGTTATGAAATATTTATTGTGCAAACATGATTGGGATGATGAGAGAAGAATATACACGTTAATTATTTTTGTGTTCGAACGGATCCCACGCACAATAGGAAGGAAAATGGTTGCTAAATAACCGACTCCCATTCCCTTTGGTCGCAAGACCATGCTTTTTCCAGGTTTACTTCGACCATTTCCTTTCCCTCTTTTGGGATAAATAACGCACGGTGGCGGCTCTGTTGTTCTTGTTTCGCGCCGGTTTTTCGCGTAATGCGACAGTTAGCCTTGTGGTTTTGTTACCATTAACAATGTTCGATGTTTTGGCTCACTTTTCGACACCTTCTATTGTTGGGTAACTTCTAATTTTGTTTGCTTTAGTTCTTGCCTTTACCAAATTATGGCTGTAAGACCCCAATTTTGTCCCTAAGATCCCTCATGGCATCATATCATATCATATCATTGCCTCGAGGATCTTTGTACACCTTTGCTTGCCTCCTAGTGGGTGGGTTATCTTGTGAGTGTGGTTCTTGATCACCAAGCATGTATTGCATTTGTATATCATTGCTTTTCATCTGTCTATTAACCAAAAGTACAAAAATGTTGTCATCTAACCATGTTACTTGCAGATGAAGCAAATTAGGTCAAATCAGTCAAAGTCAGTCATTGAGATAGATGGTGGCCATTCTTGAAGAATTTGGGCACCATGATCATTCATCAAGAGTTCATATGAGTTGTGACATCATTTTGGATCAAGATATCAAGTGGTAGGGGCTTGGAATTCATCAGAACATGGTTCAGTCAACCAAAACCCTAGCAAAGTCAACTGAAGTCAACTGTGGTCAACTGTGCATTTAATCAGTGATTTGATGGTGGGAATTGGTCTGAGAGGTCTCATTCATGTCCATATAAGCCTCATATAACATGTCAAACATCCACAGTGAAGAATTTGAAGTCAGACAAGAAATTTCCAAAAAATAGAAAGTTGACCTGTAATTGGATTTTGCCAAAAATGGAAAGTTCTTCTCCTCCAAATTACTTCATCATACAAGCTTCAAATGAATTTTTGTCCAACATGAAAGTTGAAGATCTTATTCTCCCATTTCCAAAAAGTCCAAGAACACTCATTTCTCATTTATGGTTGGCAAGTTATGATCAAATCATTCTCAAAAAAATTTGAACTTCAAAGTGGCATATCTTCCAAACCATTTGGCCAAATTGAGTGAGGTTTTTTGCTACAAGTCATATTTGATGTGCTCTATCCAAATCCTTCATCACAATTCACCAAAAATCAACCAATCAAAATGGCCTTTTTCATAGTGGCTTGAATTTAAAAAAAGGGAGGTGAAAAAGTGACTTTTCAAATTGACCATTTCCAATGCATTTTACCAATTGTGAATGTTCAGAAATTACATTTTGGATGTGCTCAAAGCCCAATTTCGCACTGTAGAGCCATGAACATGCAACTTAAGTGGAATTTCACTAATTGGCAAAACACTCCATTAACCAAATTGTGATTATCATTTCCATTAACCAAGCTTAGGCTTCATTAAACACAGTATATATTTCACTTTTCTGATGAGAAACCCTAGCCACACTTTGCAAAACAGATCAAAAAATTCATTTGCTCTCAAAACACTCATTTCTTCATTTGAACTTTTTGCTGAAAATCTTCAAAGAGCTCGAGCTTGGGTTGATTGTTTCATCATATGCCATCCTTTTGGAAGCTTTAACAAGTATCATATCACAACTGTAAGCAAGGAATCCGTTACTGTTCCATTGAACCATTTCCATGGCAGCTCGAATTTGGAGCTAGAATCAAGACAACTGAACTTTCAAAACTCATTCATTCATCATCTGGAGCATTAAGAAGCATCTGTTTCGTGCATACACAGTCAAACAACCTCTATTTCATCACTGTGCTTCAAGCTAGGTAAAATCTCGAATCACACCATTCTCAAAATCATGCTATGCTTTAGAAAGATCTTGCCATGCTGATTATTTTGAACTTTGAATCGTGGCAAATGGTTGAGTATTAAGAGAGTTGTGTTGAAATGAAATTTGATGTTTAAACTTTACTTTGCTCGATTCTTTTATTTCAGCATGATTTAGTGAAAATTAATGTTGGATTTGAGATGTGCATGGTTTGCTGGTTCGATTGATATGCTTGTTTTCAAAAACTGGAACCAAAAGTTCATCCCGATTGATGACGATGATGAATAGTACACTAAACCCTAAAAAACCAAACCCAGAATTTTGGTTTGATCGTGTTTTGGCTTTTCTCTGCATGAGGACACTGTTGCATTGCCATGAACAAATCGCTGCATGCCACCTCACTAAGTGAAACGCGGCGTTTCACTTAGTGAGTCCAAATATTACAAGTTTGCCACTGCCGTATTATATTTTCATTAAATCATTTTCTTTTTTAATAATTATTTCATTTTGTATGTTGATCTTCAATAATTCATAAGTTCTTCAATTTTAATCCAAATTTGATGGGATTTTTTGTGAAATGCTCCTAATGATCTCTAGGAGCTTCAACTTGCTGGAAAAATCATCATAAAAAACTAGAGATCATTAGGAGCATTTCACAAAAAATCCCATCAAATTTGGATTAAAATTGAAGAACTTATGAATTATTGAAGATCAACATACAAAATGAAATAATTATTAAAAAAGAAAATGATTTAATGAAAATATAATACGGCAGTGGCAAACTTGTAATATTTGGACTCACTAAGTGAAACGCCGCGTTTCACTTAGTGAGGTGGCATGCAGCGATTTGTTCATGGCAATGCAACAGTGTCCTCATGCAGAGAAAAGCCAAAACACGATCAAACCAAAATTCTGGGTTTGGTTTTTTAGGGTTTAGTGTACTATTCATCATCGTCATCAATCGGGATGAACTTTTGGTTCCAGTTTTTGAAAACAAGCATATCAATCGAACCAGCAAACCATGCACATCTCAAATCCAACATTAATTTTCACTAAATCATGCTGAAATAAAAGAATCGAGCAAAGTAAAGTTTAAACATCAAATTTCATTTCAACACAACTCTCTTAATACTCAACCATTTGCCACGATTCAAAGTTCAAAATAATCAGCATGGCAAGATCTTTCTAAAGCATAGCATGATTTTGAGAATGGTGTGATTCGAGATTTTACCTAGCTTGAAGCACAGTGATGAAATAGAGGTTGTTTGACTGTGTATGCACGAAACAGATGCTTCTTAATGCTCCAGATGATGAATGAATGAGTTTTGAAAGTTCAGTTGTCTTGATTCTAGCTCCAAATTCGAGCTGCCATGGAAATGGTTCAATGGAACAGTAACGGATTCCTTGCTTACAGTTGTGATATGATACTTGTTAAAGCTTCCAAAAGGATGGCATATGATGAAACAATCAACCCAAGCTCGAGCTCTTTGAAGATTTTCAGCAAAAAGTTCAAATGAAGAAATGAGTGTTTTGAGAGCAAATGAATTTTTTGATCTGTTTTGCAAAGTGTGGCTAGGGTTTCTCATCAGAAAAGTGAAATATATACTGTGTTTAATGAAGCCTAAGCTTGGTTAATGGAAATGATAATCACAATTTGGTTAATGGAGTGTTTTGCCAATTAGTGAAATTCCACTTAAGTTGCATGTTCATGGCTCTACAGTGCGAAATTGGGCTTTGAGCACATCCAAAATGTAATTTCTGAACATTCACAATTGGTAAAATGCATTGGAAATGGTCAATTTGAAAAGTCACTTTTTCACCTCCCTTTTTTTAAATTCAAGCCACTATGAAAAAGGCCATTTTGATTGGTTGATTTTTGGTGAATTGTGATGAAGGATTTGGATAGAGCACATCAAATATGACTTGTAGCAAAAAACCTCACTCAATTTGGCCAAATGGTTTGGAAGATATGCCACTTTGAAGTTCAAATTTTTTGAGAATGATTTGATCATAACTTGCCAACCATAAATGAGAAATGAGTGTTCTTGGACTTTTTGGAAATGGGAGAATAAGATCTTCAACTTTCATGTTGGACAAAAATTCATTTGAAGCTTGTATGATGAAGTAATTTGGAGGAGAAGAACTTTCCATTTTTGGCAAAATCCAATTACAGGTCAACTTTCTATTTTTTGGAAATTTCTTGTCTGACTTCAAATTCTTCACTGTGGATGTTTGACATGTTATATGAGGCTTATATGGACATGAATGAGACCTCTCAGACCAATTCCCACCATCAAATCACTGATTAAATGCACAGTTGACCACAGTTGACTTCAGTTGACTTTGCTAGGGTTTTGGTTGACTGAACCATGTTCTGATGAATTCCAAGCCCCTACCACTTGATATCTTGATCCAAAATGATGTCACAACTCATATGAACTCTTGATGAATGATCATGGTGCCCAAATTCTTCAAGAATGGCCACCATCTATCTCAATGACTGACTTTGACTGATTTGACCTAATTTGCTTCATCTGCAAGTAACATGGTTAGATGACAACATTTTTGTACTTTTGGTTAATAGACAGATGAAAAGCAATGATATACAAATGCAATACATGCTTGGTGATCAAGAACCACACTCACAAGATAACCCACCCACTAGGAGGCAAGCAAAGGTGTACAAAGATCCTCGAGGCAATGATATGATATGATATGATGCCATGAGGGATCTTAGGGACAAAATTGGGGTCTTACAGCCATAATTTGGTAAAGGCAAGAACTAAAGCAAACAAAATTAGAAGTTACCCAACAATAGAAGGTGTCGAAAAGTGAGCCAAAACATCGAACATTGTTAATGGTAACAAAACCACAAGGCTAACTGTCGCATTACGCGAAAAACCGGCGCGAAACAAGAACAACAGAGCCGCCACCGTGCGTTATTTATCCCAAAAGAGGGAAAGGAAATGGTCGAAGTAAACCTGGAAAAAGCATGGTCTTGCGACCAAAGGCAATAGGAAGGAAAATGGTTGCTAAAACGCTGCTCAAACAATCATCTACACAGGCTGAAAGAGACACAAGAAAACAGACAAGACTGACTCGGCAGGATATCGCATCCTGGGCCTACTTAGTCTATCAAGCATAGACATCAGAGTCTAAGTAGTTCGGACCGGGGAAACGACACATGCTCGCTAGGATATTGCATCCTATGCATACGTATCTTCTTGGACGAAGAAGAATCAGAGCATTCGTAGCTCGGCTAACACGCACACAAACAAAACCACACACAAAGGCAAACGTGGAACCCGAATGCCAATCGCTGGACTTACATCAGCTTCCGAACCAAACACACCCACACTAGAACCCGAATGCCAATCGCTGGACTTATATCGGTTTCCAAGCACACAACAAGAGGATACGGAATGCCAATCGCTGGGCTTACATCCATCTCCTAACACCAACACAGAAAGAAGAAGGGTCTCGATTGCAACTAGGGCAAGAGAAGGGGAAGATCTCAATCGCAACGAGGGCGAGAGAAAAGAAGTTAGTGTTAGTCGTCAGTCAAACTCGACAAGACATCGCATCTCGTGCCTACGTATCTCATCTGGACATGAGAATCAGAGTTGCCGTAGTTCGGCTAAACTATTCCTGTTGGTTTGTGTTTTTTAAGTGGACAACGTCACTACGCAATCTACCGGATGCTCGACCTTTGGAGACTTACTCACCTGTAGTAGAAGGAGTTGACGTATCCTTAAGAAGGGATAATGTTTGTTTGTGTTTTAGGAAAGCTCAAGCAAGAAAGGAAGTCGTATACGAAGGAACCGTGCTACCTTAGTTGACATGCAAACGAGACTACGCGGAGTCTAGAAAACCTAGGGGATACAATCACACCACACAAACATATACAGCATGAAATAAACACACCAACAAGGGGCTCAAACATCAAGGTTAGGCTTTAGTCAAGGGGTCATGTCAACCTCGACAAACAAGCCTCTGTATCAAGGTGAAGTTAGCTCTTAACCTTGACATTGAGAGTCAAGGTGAAGCTGATGAAAGGTGAGTGAAGATGAGACTTCACAACTCTTATCCCGGGTCAGGGAGAGCTTCAGACAAAGAAGTGTGGGTCCAGAAAGTGGGAACCCTTCTACACTTAAGACACTGACACAACTGTACAACTGTACAAGGATCTTGGGTTACTGTCCTCAATGCATCAACACAGTGGTGTGAGCAGAGGGACGACTCAACAGAATAGCGGGAGATAGATTGCATATCTCTTTTATTTGCCAATTGCCTCACATGAGGTCTTTACCTGCTTGGGGACAAAGTTAAACAATCACAAACATCGCCTCTTAAGGAGGACTTCAGACAGTTGCCTGGCTAAATAACAAGCCAGGTCTTCCAGACTACATGGAGACAAGAGACTCTACCTCAATGCTTAAGCAAAGCAAAGCAATAGCTAGTTCAAGATGAACTAAAGCGACTATGGTACCTGAAATCAATCAAATATAATCAGTATTCAAGTCACAAAGTCAAAACAGACAAGATAAGAACCAACAGACAACACAATCAATCATATGTGCCAAGCACAAACTCAAAGCAAATGAGTTAGCATCCTACAAAATAAACCAAGTTAATTCATCGCAAACAACTAAACCAAAATCAACTTGAATTAATCTCTTCAAAGCATTTGCTTCTTAACCTGAAAAAACAACTCAAATATGAGAAGTAAGACCACTAGGACAAGCCTAGGGTCAAAGGGAGGTGAAAAATTCAAAACAGCAAGTGAAAATTGATCAAAATCAAGATTAATCAAGCAAGAAAAGAATCCAATTGGTTTCACATCAAAACTATGCACCAAATCCATTTCATAAGTTAAACATGTCAAACTATGCAATTTGGAATCACATTGGAGCAAACAGAATGATCACAATCAAACCAATACCAAAACAGCTCAATAAATTCCACAAAAATTCAAGTCTAAACAGAACACATTGAATGAGCATCATATCAAATTTCATGCTATTTTGACGAGTGGAAGTAGGGAAATTAAAATCAGGAAGTCATGGTAGGTAAATACAACTTCAAACAAGGCCACAAAGCATGTGTCAACTTTAAGCAAGTGTAAAACAGTGGAAACAAATGATAAATGAATGGGACCAAAGCCAAAATGACATTAAACATGTTAAGAAACAATCCACCAAATTTCATCTTCATATGAGAAGGAATGAGAATTTTACAGGTCATGTAAGTGGATCACTCAAGAAAAATTCACAAAATGGTAAACAGAAAACAAAAATCCCAATCAAATAGGAAATGGACCAACAAATCCTACAAAAAATCATGATGAAACTAGACATACACAAGTAATCACATGCAAAAATTGAGAGCAAATGGAAAAGCAAAAGCATGGAAACAAAATTCAAGAACATGGCATAACATAGTGTGACACACATTGTCACACTCAACTTGACCACATCATATCTTCTCTAACCAGGGACTCAAAATTAGCAAACTATATACCAAAATCACCAGGAAAGAGTCGAGAACATGCATGTAAAATTTCACACATTTTGGATAAGGCATCATTGTTTCATGAAGGAAATGGTAAAACATACACATGAAGCACACATGACCAAAGGCATTAGGCAAAGTCAAAAAATCAGCCAGGCACAACTTTGACTATCATACCTAAAAAAAACTAGAGAAAATTTGGGGATGAACACAAAAATCCTCACTCAAATTGGATAAAAGGTGAATTAATTATGATTTTTAGAAGTTTAATCAAGAAATGAAATAATTATTTAGTGATTTAAATGAATTAAAGTAGCAGCGTGGCAATTTCGTAATTAAACGGAGCCAGGGGCAAAACGCCCTGTTTCACTAAACGCAGTGGCGTCACGTGATTGGTCAGAAGCGGCGGTAAACACGAATTTGAAACGAAGGCATGGCAAAGCGAATCAAATGCGAAAACTGGACGTGTTCTGCAGCTTGTTCATCGCGTTCTTGATCAAAAATCATCACCATGACCAAACTTTCATGAAAATCAACATGCCATATATGGTTGGAACCGACGTTCAGCAAGGATCACAAATATGAACATGAATTCGTCCAGAAATTTACACACAAAAAGATTCGATCGAAAGATGTTTTGACATACAAACTTTAGATCCAGATTTCTTGATGAATATTGGATGAAATCGCACGATTCAAATGTCATTCTACTCTATGTTGCACACTCTACCTAAGCCACATGTCAATTTCATGAATTAGAGGTTTCAAATTTTTACCTCTTGATGAAGCAGCTGTTGAATCCGTGTGAGTTTGGCCTGGAATTATCAAAACAGATCGCCTAGAGTGATGTAAAAGATGAATGAAGGTGATTGCTCAGCTCAGAAATGATCGGATGATGGAGAATTCTCGAACTGCCATTGAAGCTCAAGGTTGCAACAGTGAGGAATTTGCACGATTCTTTCAATGTTAGCTGCAAACAGTTCTTCTCTTGTACCTGCAGATGAAGATCAAAGCAAAAGATAGCACAAAAGATGAAGGATTCTTGATGAATGAGTGAAAAAAGTGTGAGAAAGTTTGAAGAAAATTGGAGAGGATTTTGGTGATTTTGAGTTTGGATCTGAGAAAATGAAATGTGATTGTTGATCTGGGATTTCTGTTATGATTAAGCTTAAATACCACCTCTTAATCCAAAGCCTTAATCATGTTTAGCATATTTGGAATGGATTAGTGAATGAAGCTTATTATGCATTTTGGCCAAATTGCCCTTTTGAACTTAGAACCAATGGAACAGTGATTTTCTGCTTGCAGCACATCACAAATCATGTTTAGAAGTGAATAGCATTGGCTTGGAGTGAAAATCCCTTGTATTTTTTAATTTGACCTTTTTTCCCACCAAATATTAAATGGTTCACTTGAAAAATGACCTTTTTATGGGAAGGTTTTTGATGAAATGTGATGATGGATTTGGATAGTACACATCAAATGTGGTTTGCTCAAAAAAGAATCACCCAATTTGGCCTTTCCATTCAAAAGTTATGGCACTTTGAATTTCAACTTTTTCTGAAAATGATTTGATCATAACTTGCCAACCACACATGGGAAATGAGTGTTCTTGGACTTTTTGGAAAGGCAAGAACAAGATCTTCAACTTTCATGTTGGACAAATTTTGATTTGAAGCTTGTATGATGAAGTGATTTTGAGGAGAAGAACTTTCCATTTTTGGCAGTTTCCAATTACAGGTCACCTGCCATTTTAGGAAACTTTTTGTCTGACCTCCAATTCTTCAACCTTGGTCTTTGATATGTCAAATGAGACTTATATGGACATGAATGAAGCCTTTCAAACCATCTCCCACCTTCAAACCCATAAAATCAGGCACATTTGACCACAGTTGACCATAGTTGACTTTCTAGGGTTTCAGCTAAAATCCAGCTTGACTGATGACTTCTGAACATCCCATCTTTGGTAAAACCACTTCAAAATGATCCTTAGGTCAAGTGAACTTGATTAACCAACCCTAGGGCTTTGTTTCTTTGGGAAATGCACATGCTTGCTTGATTGCCTGATTCTCCTGATCAATTTGACCTAATCTTGTCAGAGGACTTGCACTTGGGCAAAGGACAATGCAATGCTACGCAGTGGACTATGTTATGTTAATGACCTAATATGAAAATGTATGTACACAAGGTAGGTGCAAATTTGAGGTGCTACAGCTGCCCCTATTCAATCAACTGGGCACCCGAATGGATGAGAGCAACGGCTGTCAGACTTTCAGGGTAAACAGGGATTGAATACCAAGAACCGTAGAAATTTGCACAATGCGGGGATCCGCCAACGGAGACGTCCACTGGGATCTGATATTTATTGCTGGGGATTTTGATTTTTCTGATTTTTCTTCTCACAAGGGTAAAGTCACCTCCAGACATCACAACGATGAATGGGAACGGAAATCACAACTAGATGCCAACGGACAACTAGGAAAAACTCAACGTTTACCAAGACCAACGGAGAGGTATCCAGGCATTAGTGAATGACTGGGAAGGGATACAACCACATGTCAGCGGACATAGTGGGAAAAACTCAACGTTTACCAAAACCAACAGAGAGGTAGCTCAACTAGGACGACCAGGAAAAACTCGACGTTTACCAAGACCAACGGAGAGGTAACCAGACATCAACGGACGACGGATGAACTGGGAAGACTCGACCAGACGTCAACGGACGAAAGGGAGAAGCTCGACGTTTATCGACACCAACGGAGAAGGAGACCAGACATCAACGGACGACGGATGAACTGGGAAGACTCGACCAGACGTCAACGGACGAAAGGGAGAAGCTCGACGTTTATCGACACCAACAGAGAAGGAGACCAGACATCAACGGACGACGGATGAGCTGGGAAGGACTCGACCAGACGTCAACGGACGAAAGGGAGAAGCTCGACGTTTATCGACACCAACGGAGAAGGAGACCAGACATCAACGGACGACAGATGAACTGGGAGAAGCAATACATCTAGATGTCAACGGACAACTAGGAAAAACTCGACGTTTATCGACACCAACGGAGAGGAGGAAACTTCACTAGGGAAGGGGGTATAACAACCGGAAACCGAATAGGACGCCACCGACGACTCTACTAGGAATCTGGCTGGGTATCAACCAGACATTAATGAATGACTGGGAATAGGGTATACAATCAAACGCCAACGGACGAATGAGAAAAACTCGACGTTTATCGAAACCAACGGAGAGGTAAATCCTCATGGGGAAGGGTACAACTAGACATCATCGGACGACTAGGAAAAACTCGACGTTTATCGACACCAACGGAGAGGAGGAATGCTCTGAGGGGAATCATATGGTATTACCAAATGATTTGTGGGGAATAGGCAACTATACGTCAACGGACGCATAGGAAAAACTCGATGTTTATCGACACCAACGGAGAGGAGGAACTTCTGGAGAGAGAACAAGACTCAACCAAACGTCAACGGACGATTGGGAAAAACTCGACGTTTATCGACACCAACGGAGAGGAGGAATACTTCACTAGGGAAGGAAGACGACGTTACGAACATCGAAAGATGATGTTTACCAACATCAAAGGGGACCAGACACTTACGCATGACTGGGAAAGCACCGAAAGATGGTGTTTACCGACACCAAAGAAATAACACACGCGGGTGCTGACAGGATATTGACCTGTATCACAAGACGACATCTACACATGTCAAGGCAAGGCTACACACTTGCTGGGGTCTCACTGGGGATCAAGGTCACAACAGCGAGCAAACAGGAAGGAGCACCAAGAATACCGGGTTGTAGGCATGAAAACCGGTGACCGACCAAGGCGTGAATTGGTTTGTGTTCCCAAAACACTCATCATCCTGAAGAGGGCTAGAAAAGCGATCTTGTTAAAGGATGGACATCCGATTCCACAGGGAATACGAATCTTACTCTGCTGGAGAAAACAATCAAAAGATTGACCAAAGAGTGCATGAGATATATCATCGATAGCCGTCAAAACGTAGACAATACACTCGCATGGAAGATTATCCATAACCGGGTTGGAGGTTGTTAAATGGATAAACCGACCAACATCATCCTGAAGAGAGCGAAAGCAAACTTGTTAAAGGATGGACATTCGATTCCACAATGAATACGAATCTTACTCAGCTGGGGAGGACGACTTCGACCCAAGAGCGCATGAGATATATTATCTATAGCCGTCAAAACGTAGATAATACACTCGCAAGGAAGATTATCCATAACCGGATTGGTTGTAAAATGGATAAATCGACCGAAAAGAAAGGCATCGGGGTACCCGACTAGGTATGCAAAAGATGACCAATCAAAAGGGATAAAGTTGCTAACTCGGAGCAAATATCCGAAAGGTGAAGGGAATATCAATACCAAGACTGGATAATGATAACCACAAAGAGGGGATTACATCTACCGGTTAGTAGGTAGAAAACCACGGAAAAGAGACCGTCATCAACTAGGATGAGCACAAGGGTTGACTCCACAACGGGGAGGAAAGAGGATTCACATCTACCGGTTAGACAAGTAGAGGCCAACAAATTCCGCTGAGGAACAGAGTGAGAACAAAGGATTTACAACTACCGGATAGTGGGTAGAAGACCGCAAAGATAGGACTTACAACTACCGGTTTGTAGGTAGAGGCCACAAATTCCGCTAACAATCAGAATGAACCACAAAGGTTACCTCTGCTAGGGGATGAAAGTGGGATTTTACAACTACCAGTTAGTAGGTAGAAAACCACAAAGATAGGACTTACAACTACCGGTTCGTAGGTAGATGCCACAAGAAGCCAATTTAGGATCTATCCAAAAGGCATACTGAATCAAGACTCATCCTAATGAGGAAAGAACTCAAAAGGGAAAACCCATCCCAAGGGGAGGGGACGGAAATAACCATCATCCACGAGGACATAACTCAGTGGGGAAATGCAGAAGGAAATGACAGACATTTTCTGCTTAAGGGGTCGACTCTACATGGAGAGATCGGACACACCCACATCTGCTAGGGGAATTGACCCAAGCTTGCAAGATGCTACCAATTGGGGAGTAACAATGCTGGGGATACCCACTCGACTAAAGAGTCACTTGTTGGGGAAACACTTCTCTCAACCCTGCTGGGGAACCCAATTCTGAAATCGATCCAAGCGATGCTAAACTCTTTCCAACAATCCATTCTCGGTCACCACGGCTAAGGGCTAATGGATATGCTTGCAATGCAGATGTATGAGAGTTTTTTAGCGCAATGCCCCATGATCATGGAAATGCTACGCACTAGTGATGCAATATGCTATGCTTATCTAAATGATGAATGCATAAAAACACATCTCCTCTAGAGACAACATCGGGGAGCTCCAAGAACCGCGTTGAAGCTTTCATTACCACGTCCATTTCCACCCTGCTGGGGAAAGACAACCTTTGCTGGGGAGACCTCCATCGAACCCGAACTGCTTGGGATTACTCTGCTAGAGGAGGCAACCAATCCTTACCTCTACTGGGGATAGCCCCGCCGAACCCGATCCTCTCGGGGACCTTGCTGGGGGAAAACCATCAACACAACTTCTGCTGGGAAGACAGCTTCAGACTTGGAAAACAATCACAACTCCACTGGGGATATGGTAACCTTCAGACTTGCTGAGGAGGCACCGATCTCGAATCTGCTAGGGAGATGACCCTCTCAAACCCATTGGGGAAATACGGCCTATCGGACACGGAACACCTGTCGAGTCGTCGAACAGCGGCATCCATCGTCCACCCACAGTGTCGGCTTTCCACTTTTTAGGACTCCCAGACTCATCTAGACTCTTCTGATTCATCCCACGAAGATCGAATTCCTGGGATTCATACAAACTTTCCAGTCCTTAGACTTTGAAGAGTCTTCTTGATTAACTTTCCAGGATCGTCGTCGTAATCCTTTACCGTCCTTTCACTGTTCGTCTAACCCTTTGCCCCTGGTCGGGCTCTGTGGGGATCTTTTCTTTGTCAAAAGGCTTCAAATCACCACCTGTCAGCGAATGAAGATATCTAACAGCACCTGCACAAGAGATTGTTAGATAAAAGCGTGCCTCAGGCGTGCCAACATTTCAACATCTGGGTCACTCAAACCTCCGAATAAGATTTCCAGATTTCAATCTTATAAGCATGCATCGGAAGGGACCTCTTATGTTTCAAAATGCAAATATTCTTATCAAAACGAACGGATGTTTTCGTAATCAAAGCGGTAATGAAAACAAAAACAAAACTATTTGACTGAACGCATTTATTGAATGAAACAAAAAGGTGGCTCAGAATCGAGCAACACACAGGAAGCAAACCCTGGAAAGAGGTGATCGCGCACAAAAGGAAAAATCTATCCTAGTGGCAATGTGAAACCGGGATCTCATCGGGTTCCAACTCGGTTACACCCCATATGTCCTCAAGACTTTCCGCACTTTCGGCCTTCTGAACCAGATGCTTCCGATCGATCTCTGTCGGAGATTATCCAAGTCATATCTCAAGCACAAACGATCATGCTGGACGCAGTTGTTCGTTTCAATCCCTCTTTTGCCTGGACCGCCCTTTCGGGTTTCAGTCCACCGGGATACCCTTTTTTGCCCAAGCCGCCCTTGCGGGGTTTTCGACTTGCCGGGTGTACAGTTCTTTTCTTTTATTATCCCTAACTTTTGCCCGAACCTTTTCTCTTTTTCTTGGTTCGCCGGGATGCCCTTTTTTGCCTGGACTTTTTCTTTTTTGTCCAGCGGGTCAATTTTTCACGAAGTATCTTCTAACTGCGTCCGCATTCCCAGGGTGTGGCAAATCCTCATCATCCGTGATCGTCAGCAACAAGGCTCTGTCAGAGGAGACCCTTTTTTTTGACCACGAATGGACATTCATAACTGCTTATCCATTTGCCCCACGATCGTCTTGAGGAGGAAGGATCCTTTTCAACACCACATCTCTTCCCTGCTACCCACGAGGTCGCACTTCTCGGTTAACAACACGCTTCATTTATCGGGTTCAACTGCCCCATGACAAGTAATTGTCAGCCCTCTTCCTCAGTCAGGCTCCAACGCGTCATACCGAGTTCTTATTCACTCATCCTTTTTCAAGTCTACGTCCAACGGGACTCCTGTGACGAAACCTGAGTCTCAAATGGTAGTACCACTTTCATCTCATGCTTGAGTGAGAAAAGCGTTGCCCCAGTAGACGTACGCATCGAGGTTCGGCACCCAGGATACAAACTTTGTACTCAGCCACCATCGTTGGTGCATTCAAATGTTATCGGGGAAGCACTAGCTCACTCGCTTTAAACTCTCCCCATCAGACATCAGAATCCGTTCGGATTCAGGGTCAGGCCCCTCCTCCGGGATCGGTCACTCTCAATCTTTCGATTTGAGTACCTCGAGATGTCCTCATCAGGGACCTCAAACTTCCTTGGTTGAGAATCATCAATGGGTTGCTGGGATAATCCTACAGTACTCCTCTCTTGATTACTTTCTGGGAGACATACTGAACATCGTATTCAGTCGACACCATTCGCCCTCTCGCAACCCGTCCGGTCCATGCTGACTTCTCAAGCACGTACTTGATCAGATCCATTTTGGACATCCACAAAGTGGTATGAACCAGCATACACTGTCTCAGTCGGCGAGCAGCCTATGCCAAAATACATCAAGTTTTCTCGAACAGTGAGTGTATTGTTTCACAGTCGATAAACTTTTTGCTTAGGTAAATTGCATGCTCTTTTCGACAAGACTCGTCATGCTGACCCAATACACCTCATAGACCCCTCGAGGGCTGTCAAGTACCAGATTAACAGAATCAGAGGTTCCTGCAACTTATTCTTTTTCCAATGCCCTTTGGCAATCACTATCCTACCTGACCGTTTGATCTCTTTTTTTTTTTGGTTCAGGTATTTCTTGCATTATTTTTCTTTTTCTTTTCTTTTTTTCTAGCAGGATCGACCTCGACTCCTCTTTCATTCACAATAAGCCTCGGTAACTTATCGGACAGCACTCCACAAGTGCACTGGTTCGGACTCAATCTCAGTCTGAGTAGTTTCGATCCGGTCAAACAATTTGCCCCAGATCCACCGGATGCCTCTCTTCGGCTTGGGACTTTGCTATCATGTCATCAACATAGCATTCGATTCTACAATGAATCATACCATGAAATAAAGTCACTCTGATACGTGGCATCGGTGTCCCGCTCCTCTAGAGGACAGTCTTCTCTCCATGGTAGCTTGTGTATAACGACATGGGCATTCCACCCTGGTGTATCTTGATGCAAGCAGGTGAAGATATCAACCTGCTCTTTCAATAGGGCTACCATTCTGTTCTTGACTCGCCTCTGAAGCGGCCTCAACTTTCATTTCCCTTCTGACCTCGGCGATACTTGGGATGACGATCTTGACTCGCTCATCGTGTGGTTGAATCACCTTCTCCTCTTGTTTTAACAACATGGCTAATCTTCCAACAGATCACAATCTTCTTCGCCTTTTTCTTCGGCATGATAGAGTGGATTGTCGAAGTCATACAGAGATGTAACCAAATTGTTATCGATGAGATCAGGATGGTAATCACTTTTTAAGTCGGAACCAAATGAATCAAAAGGAAAGAGAATAAAAACATTGCCATTTTTATTTCTTAAAACTGCAAAAATAAGTGAAAAACAGGGAACACCGCTTTTAATCACAAAAATATCCATTTATTACTGATGCAAAATGTTGCACAATGAAACACACGAGATGGCCCTTGTCGCACCCCAAAATTTGACTTTGGCTTTGTTGACCACATCTTGATTAATCTCGTTGTCTCGTATTCATCTCAATTTCTTAAACTTCGCGTGACAACTGGTTTGATTAGGTTTTGTGTGTTTTCGTTGCTTACCGTGTTGTATTTCGTTGTTTTAGCAAAACCTGGCCGATATCGTTGCCTCGTATTTATCTCGCTTATCTATTTTGTGCGTGGCATCGCTTCGATTAGGTTTTGTGCGTTTTTATCTATTTAATTGTTTGTTTGTCGGTATTTTGACTGTATTTCGAATATATTAGAGTTTTCGTATTGTCCGATTATTTGTGATTGTGTTTGTCAGCGTTTTCGTGATGTCGTGTTGATTTTATTATTGCCTAGGGTTGTTTATTTAATTACGTGTTGTGCCGTGTGATTTAATCGAGTCTGTTTGAGTCGTGTTGTTGATTTTACTGGTTTACCGGTTTACTGGTTTATTGGTTTTATCAATTTGTCTGTTTTGCTGTGCAAATTGTCATCATTTTTATCGCGTTCGTGTCGCTCGATTCTATCGTATTTTAATCGTGTGCCGTTTAATATTATTTGTGCTTAATATTAATTGTGTTTAGTTGTTAATTAGTTTATTTAATTAGGATTAATATTATATTAGTTTATTATTATTATTATTATATAATATATAAATATATATTATTAATTTATGTTAGATATTTTTTAGGTTTCTTATTGTTTAAGTAATCTAAATATATATTATTAATTTATGTTAGATATTTTTTAGGTTTCTTATTGTTTAAGTAATCTAAATATATATTATTAATTTATGTTAGATATTTTTTAGGTTTCTTATTGTTTAAGTAATCTAAATATATATTATTAATTTATGTTAGATATTTTTTAGGTTTCTTATTGTTTAAGTAATCTAAATATATATTATTAATTTATGTTAGATATTTTTTAGGTTTCTTATTGTTTAAGTAATCTAAATATATATATATATATATATATATATATATATAATATATATATATATATATATATATATATATATATATATATATATATATATATATATATATATATATATATATATATATATATATAGATGTGGTTAGTAAGAAAAAAGAAAGGAGGTGGATCAGTAAGGAAAAAACGTGTGGTGAGAGAAACAGAGAATTGAAAAGAATTATTTTTCCAAAAGCATTACCGTATTTCACTTGTTCTTCATTTTCGGTAACCCAAAATCGTCCCGATTATTCACCGAAACACAAAACCGATTTCATATCTTTGAAGTTCGTTGAGTCCAGGTCACAAATATCCAAGGTTCATTTCATTCCGGCGTCGTTTCACCGATCAAAAGCGACGTTGAAGTCAGGTACTCACGAAGGCAGCCAGCACTGCGTCGGTGACGGTTTCCAGCTTTCGGTCGATCATTTGGACGATCAGAAGTTCATCCTCTTCACACAAGGTAATATTCTTCACTTATCTCTGAAATCGGCAAAGTTCCGACTTGCCGACATGTGTTTTAATATATTATTTATCTAAATATATATATATATATATTATCTTTGTCTATTATATATTATTTGTATATATATATATATATATATATATATATATATATATATATATATATATATATAATATATATATATATATATATATATATATATATATATATATATATATATATATTACTTTTGTTTACTAAATATTGTTTATCTTTTATTATTATTTTGCATATATGTTTTATTTAAATGTTAGTTAAATTAATTATTTGTTTAAATGTTTATTTTAATTAAATGTTTATTTATATCAAATGTTTATTTTGTCTAAAGTAAATGTTTATATTGTTTTTTTTATATTTGTTTATGTTGTTACTAACCGTTTCGTTTCAGTTTCAGCTCGATTAACTCCACTAACTATTCGTAATACTAACTATTCATAGCTAACTGTGTTGTAATAATTTACTTTCTCGCATTTTTTATGTTCTGTATTGTGTGTTTAATCGTATTGTTCACGTTTTATGTTAAAAAATCGAAAAATCCAAAAAAGAGAAACCCGATGCGATTCCAACGGTCGCCGTTTAAGAAACCCTTTTCACACACTCACAAGCTTACTCTTGGGCTTCCTTATAATAAGCCCATTTATTTATTGTTTCAGGGTTTAGGCTCATTCAAATCTTTTGCCAGCTTTGGCTTTTCAGTTTAAAAACATTTTCAAAAGGACGTGTCAGTCTCGAAGCCTCCCGCCTAGGTCGAGCAAGAGATGGCAAGACACGCCAATCTAAAATCAACAAAACAGACTTTCCCCTTTTCTTTTGGGAGAACTACGTGGATTCTGATTTCTCCATTGCGCCTTGGAGGTACGTAGGCATGAAGTCTACGACTTTATCGAGTCCAAAAAGCAATAAAATCAAGTTCTTTTCTCATCTCCCCAATCAAACGATCAAAGCGAAAAAAGCAAAGCATTCACATAAACATAAGCAAAAAGGTTCCTGTGGAGTACCACAGATGTAGAGGGTGCTAATACCTTCCCTTTGCATAACCAACCCCCGAACCCGTAACTCTAAAGGGATTTATCGTTATTTTTCCCTTCCTCTTTTTGGATAAAATAAAAGACGGTGGCGACTCTTGCATTTAAAATATTTTTCAAACGGGTTAAGTTCAATCAATACTTAATCTCGTGAAAAATCCCGCCGCGACAGAATGGCGACTCTGCTGGGGAAAACAATGCTTAAACTTATTTGAGGGTTTAGCCTATCTTTGCTTGTTTATATGTTTGCTTTGTGAATATTTGCTAAATTGTATTGTTTGTAATGTTTGTTATTTTGGGTTTTGGGGGATACTTGTGATAAATCCTATACCCGGATTTGGGGCACATTTGAGATAGGATGGATGATAATTCAGGTTGACTTGATAGGAGACAATCCTTACCGAGTTGACTTGAGCCTTTGTCCGCTTGGTGGAGGCCTCTTTGAGGGTGATAGTGCTAAACAAGTCATTTGTGAGGCATTGTTGCTTTCGACGGGCATGTGAAGCCAAGGACCTTAGTTTACCTTTACCCCATCTTGGCCTTACTTAGGATGTGATGCGGTGACCACTTCGGACCAAAAGTCTGGTTTGGTTGATACGCGATATCACACTCAAGCGAGATTCTTTTGAGAATAATATTGGAAAGCGAGCAGTTGCTTAACCCGGTATTATCCGAAGAAGGATCCATAACCTTGGGAACTTTTAGAACCCGTTTGGCAGGTGAACCTTAGAACTTATCTTGGGGCTTTGTCCTAAACTCCATGCTGGTGATGAACTTTGAGCCTTGTATTGTTTGACCATGTTTGTGTTTGTTGCATTCATGCATGACATGCATTCATTCCCATCATTTCAACCTTTTTCCAAGGAACTTAAAGTGAGGATTGCAAATATTGCAGGAAACATGGATTTTGGACGGAGAAGTGTAAAAAAGTACAATCTCATCAATCCAAAGATAGATGAACTAAAGAAACTGGTTTCTTCAATCGCAGATCCTATTGGTTTCAGAGACAGATATAGGGCACTTATATCTTTATTGACACTTAGGATGGAAGAAGGGTTATTGCAGACATTAGTACAGTTCTATGATCCAGTCTATCACTGTTTCACATTCCCAGACTATCAACTCATGCCTACATTGGAAGAGTATGCCCAGTTGCTTCACATCCCAGTTGCTGATACAGTACCTTTCTCTGGTTCAAAAAAGTTACCCGAGCACAGTTCTCTTGCAAAAGTGTTGTACATGAAGAAGTCAGAATTCAAGAATAACTTCACCACCAAAGGAGGACTTCCAGGTTTCACTGCCAAGTTCTTAATGGGGAAGGTTTCTTATTTTGCCAATCAAGGTTGTGATATTATTGTGGAGCATCTGTTCGCCTTGTTGATCTACAATTTGTTACTATTTCCTAATATTGAAGGTTTTGTGGATTCATATGCTATACGCATCTTCCTAAGTGGTAATCCTGTTCCAACTTTGCTCGGAGACACCTATCATTCCATCCATTACCGTACTTTGAAAGGAGGAGGAACCATAGTCTGCTGTATACCGTTACTCTACAAATGGTTTGTCTCTCATCTTCCTAAGTCAGCTACTTTTTGGGATCGCAAGTCAGGACTTCAGTGGTCACAGAGGATTATTTCTCTTACCCAGTCAGATATTGCATGGTATAATAGAGTTTTAGACGATGTGAAGATCATTGATAGTTGCGGGGAGTTCCCCAATGTGCCCCTCATGGGCACAAAGGGAATCATTTCTTATAATCCAGTAGTTGCTAGGAGACAACTCGGTTACCCTATGAAGGACAAGCCTCCTAACATTCTTTTAGAAGGTATTTTCTTGAGGGATAACGAGGAGGACCCTACCATGAAAGAGAGAGTAGTAAGAGCTTGGCATCGTGTTTGTCGCAAAGGGAGACTTGAATTGGGTAAGAAAGACTGTACCTCCTATGAGTCGTACCTCTAGTGGATCAGAGCCAGAGCTATACAGTTGAAAATGCCATACCCACATCATGATCCTATCAAACCTGCTCCATTGAAGACCCCCTACCTTCCGCTAGATGACAAAGAAGAACTCCAAGCCACCTTGGAGAGGGTCAAGAAAGAGAGAGACGCTTGGAAGGATAAGGCCCAGGTGCTCGAAATGGAAAATGAAGAACTTCAGAGACAGTTAAAGGAGCAGAGTGGAGAAGATCGTGCAGGTAAACGTCCAAGGGTGCAAGAGGATTTATTTTCCTCAGGCACAACAGATTACTCCCAGATTCCACAGTCCTCAGGTGCATGGAAAGGTCTTGTAGACAGTTTGGTGAAGGAGAAAGCTTTTATGCAGAAGGCCTATGAAGAAAGAATTGAGAGACTTGAAGGACAACTCCTACTTGTTTATGCTCGTCCTGATGACACATGTCCTTAAATGGTTTTCTTGGTTGATTTTGATAAAAATGCTTAAAATGAAAAAATTTGTTTTGTTATCAAAAATGTTTGCAATTCTATCTTTTCCTTCACTTAGAGTTCCTTGAAAAATCATTCATTTTGCATATCCATGCATCACGTGCATACATGTTGTCTGTCTTGGTCCAGTCTTCTAACAGTTGCTTCCCGCCAGCAGATCCATTTCAAGCTGACGCATAATTACAACACAAGAGCCAACTACAAAAGAAGGCCCCAGATTTGTGACACCAGGAGTAGTTATGAAGAACTGGACCGCAGTTGACATCCCACATTGTGTCCACATATCAAAGTAATTAAGCTTTTCAGTTTTCAAAAATCTTCCGCTTTAGCCCAAAGCGCGAAGCATTAATTTTGTAAAATGGGCACTTTTGTCAAAAACGTACTATCCATGAAAAAGATCTTTTGTGTTCCTATACACTTGTGTCCTTTTATCTTTTCAGCTTTTTCGGAAAATGGTAACACAAAAAAAAAACCTTAAAAAGAACACATTTTTGCATGTCATGGTCAGTCCTCTAAAAACAATTGTTTGTACAGGTTACTTAAACCCGTTGAACACAATGACATCATGCCCTCTCCCAACTTTAAACATTCTGTATTCGAAGCTGAAGAGGAAGAGTGGGATGAGATTCCAGAAGAGGTCGCCCGCCAGCTTGAAAATGAAGAAGACACTATTCAGCCATACAAGGAGCCTTTGGAAACAGTCAACTTGGGTTCGGAAGAAAATGTGAAAGAAGTCAAAATTGGAGCATTGTTATCCCCACAGGTCAAGGAGCAATTGATCAGCCTGTTGAAAGAGTATGTAGATGTGTTTGCTTGGTCTTATCAAGATATGCCTGGTCTCGACACTGACATTGTAGAGCACAAGCTACCTTTGAAGCCAGAATGTCCACCGGTCAAACAGAAATTAAGAAGAACACATCCAGATATGGCCGTCAAAATTAAAGAAGAAGTTCTGAAGCAAATAGATGCTGGTTTTCTTGCCACTTCAGTGTATCCAGAGTGGATAGCAAATATTGTGCCAGTTCCTAAGAAGGACGGGAAGGTACGAATGTGTGTCGACTATCGTGACTTAAATAGAGCAAGCCCAAAGGATGATTTCCCCCTGCCTCACATTGACATGTTGGTAGACAATACAGCAAAGTTTGACATATTCTCCTTCATGGACGGATTCTCCGGGTATAACCAGATCAAAATGGCTCCCGAAGACATGGAAAAAACTACCTTCATAACACCATGGGGAACATTCTGTTATCAAGTAATGCCGTTTGGGTTGAAGAACGCAGGTGCTACTTACCAGCGAGCCATGACAACGCTCTTTCACGATATGATGCACAAAGAGATTGAGGTTTATGTGGATGACATGATCACGAAGTCTCGTTCAGAAGAAGGTCACTTAGTAGATCTATTGAAGCTGTTTCAACGATTGAGGAAGTTCCGTCTTCGCCTCAATCCGAACAAATGCACATTTGGCGTCAGGTCAGGTAAACTCTTGGGCTTCATTGTCAGCCAAAAAGGCATTGAAGTTGATCCAGATAAAGTAAAAGCTATCCAAGAGATGCCCGCACCAAAAACAGAATGGCGAGTGAGAGGTTTTCTAGGACGATTGAATTACATATCCCGGTTTATTTCTCACATGACTGCCACTTGTGAACCTATCTTCAAATTGCTGAGAAAGAGTCAGAATTGTGTTTGGACAGAGGATTGTCAGAAAGCATTTGACAATATCAAAGAGTACCTCATGGAGCCTCCTATCTTGTTACCACCTGTTGCTGGAAGACCGTTGGTTATGTATTTGACAGTGCTTGAGAATTCTATGGGCTGTATTCTAGGTCAACAAGACGAAACTGGAAAGAAAGAGCATGCCATTTACTACTTAAGCAAGAAATTTACTGACTGTGAATCACGATACTCCTTACTCGAGAAGACATGTTGTGCATTGGCTTGGGCTGCTAAGAGATTGAGGCAGTATATGTTAAGTCACACCACTTGGTTGATATCCAAAATGGATCCAATCAAGTACATTTTTGAGAAGCCTGCACTCACTGGTAAGATTGCAAGATGGCAGATGCTGTTATCAGAATACGACATTGAGTATCATACCCAGAAAGCTATCAAGAGCAGTGTGTTAGCCGAGTACCTTGCTCACTAACCCGTTGAAGATCACAATGATAATGAGGATGAGTTTCCTGATGAAGATGTCATGTTCCTAAAATCCAGAGATTGTGAAGAGCCACTTCCTGAAGAAGGACCTGAACCAGATTCTCAATGGGGTTTAGTATTTGATGGAGCTTCCAACGTTTATGGACATGGAGTAGGTGCAGTCGTTATCGCTCCAGAAGGTTCTCATATTCCTTTCACGGCAAGAATTTGTTTTGAATGTACAAACAACATTGCTGAATATGAAGCCTGTATCATGGGTCTTGAAGAAGCCATTGACCTCCGCATCAAAAATCTTACTGTTTATGGTGACTCAGCGTTAGTTATCAATCAGATCAAAGGAGAATGGGAAACACGTCACCCTGGCTTGATCCCATACAAAGACTATGCAAGAAGATTGTTGACTTTCTTCACCAAGGTTGAGTTGCATCACATTCCTCGGGATGAGAATCAGATGGCGGATGCTCTAGCTACGTTGTCTTCAATGTATCAAGTGGGTTTTCCAAACGAAGTACCCAGAATTGTGATCAAGCGACTTGATAGACCAGCACATGTGTTTACAGCTGAGGCCAGTTTTGATGATAAACCATGGTACCACGATATCAAGCATTTCCTTCAGACTCAGGAGTATCCTCTTGGAGCAACAGAAAAAGATAAAAAGACTTTGAGAAGATTGTCAGGCAGTTTCTTCCTTAATCAGAATGTGCTCTATAAGAGGAATTATGACATGGTCTTACTCAGATGTGTTGACAAAAAGGAAGCAGAAATGTTGATGAAAGAAGTTCACGAAGGGCCCTTTGGTACTCATGCAAATGGCCACTCTATGTCAAGAAAGATGTTGAGAGCTGGTTACTACTGGTTGACCATGGAATCAGATTGCTACAAATTTGTAAAGAAGTGTCACAAATGTCAGATCTACGCTGATAAGGTTCATGTACCACCAACCTTTTTGAATGTGATTTCTGCTCCTTGGCCATTCTCAATGTGGGGCATTGACATGATCGGTATGATTGAACCCAAAGCTTCCAACGGACACCGTTTCATTCTCGTGGCAATTGATTACTTCACCAAATGGGTGGAAGCAGCTTCGTATGCAAAGGTGACAAAGCAAGTGGTGGTCAGATTCATCAAAAATAATCTCATTTGCCGATATGGCATTCCAAACAAGATCATCACTGACAATGGCTCCAATCTGAACAACAAAATGATGGATGAATTATGTGAAAGTTTCAAGATCGAGCATCACAACTCTTCTCCTTACCGTCCCAAGATGAATGGGACAGTTGAAGCTGCAAATAAGAATATTAAGAAGATCATTCAAAAGATGGTTGTTACCTACAAAGATTGGCATGAAATGCTGCCTTTTGCACTACACGGATATAGAACATCAGTCCGTACTTCAATTGGGGCAACCCCATTTTCACTTGTATATGGTATGGAAGCTGTGTTACCGATAGAGGTTGAAATTCCATCAATGAGGATACTAATGGAAACTCAGTTGTCAGAGGCTGAATGGTGTCAAAGCAGATACGATCAGTTGAATTTGATTGAAGAAAAAAGAATGACTGCCTTGTGCCATGGACAGTTATGTCAAAAGAGAATGAAGCAGGCATTTGATAGGAAGGTTAAGCCGAGAGAATTCAAAGAGGGTGACCTTGTACTCAAGAAGATGATACTGTTTCACAATGATTCTAGGGGCAAGTGGACTCCTAACTATGAAGGACCCTATGTTGTCAAGAAAGCCTTCTCAGGCGGTTCTTTAATTCTTACAAACATGGATGGTGAAGAGCTTCCACGTCCCGTGAATACAGATGCAGTCAAGAAATACTTCGCCTAAAAAATGAAAAGAACAGCTCGCTAAGTTGAAAACCCGAAAGGGCGGCTTAGGCAAAAATGAGCGTCTCGGTGGACTGAAAACCTGAAAGGGCGGTCCAAGCAGAAATTAGAGACGTAAAAAACAAAGAGAATATTATCCCGGTAGATTGAAAACCCGAAAGGGCAATCTAGGCAAAAGTTAGGGATTTCAGGCAAGTAACTGCATAACAGAGATAAGATCATTGAAGTATCAGAATATTTTCAACAGTTCTCCAACTTTCTCAAGGCTGCAATACAGGTCAAAAGTGGAAGAGAGAATGATGTCATTGTAGTTCAACGTACCCTTTTTCCACGAAATTACCATTTTCCAATTTGTAAAGATCTATGGAATCACGCTGTTGGCTGATTACCATCCTATCAAATCAATTTGAGCCTTTCTATATTTCTTGGCACTCTTAATTTTCATTTCAATTTACGAAAGTTCTTTTACTTTGACAGATATGTTTTGAAACAAAAGTTTTGAATTAAAAACAGTTTTTGAAAAATATAAAGATTATTTATTTTGATTTGTGGACATCAATAAAAGGATTGAGACATGTGGTCCCAGTAATTCTGAAATCATGTGATTCCAACTAGACATGTTCATATTACTATCCTTATATGTATATGATGAAAAAATCTCCACAGGTGTCTTGGCAGTAATATTTTTCCAGCAGAGGTTGTGATTCTGGATATCCCCAGCTATGCTTCCTAGTTTTCCTCAAGAGATCATGCAAGAAATATTTCAAGAAGTTTATTCCCTTCACTTGGGGCATGAAGACTCCCCAGTTAATTGATCATGAAGACTCCCCAGTTTAATTGATCATGAAGACTCCCCGGTTAATTGATCATGAAGACTTTGATCCAGGTTTTAAGTTACAGATTTGGCCTATGGGATTACTATAGGTATTTCCCCAGTAATTTATTAAGGCGGGATCAGCAATGTCCCCAGCAGAGGATGAGAAGGAAGATTTGATTTCCCTGAGCAGGAGTAATACAGAGGTCTCCATCCCTCAGCGAGTGAAGAAAGTTGATATTCAGAAACTACAGGGAATCTCCTGTTGTTCTCTGTCCATTCAATAGAAGGATATGTCTCCTCCTCAGTAATGTTTTGTAGTAAAAGAAGAGTGTGTTATGCATTTTAAGCAAATTCAAGAATTGCAGGATTTCTCCTGAATTCTCATTTATATTCAAAGGTCAGACATCACTGTTCCCCGGCAGAGTCTCCTAGAGGAAAGATCTCGTAACCAGATATCAGACACCATAATCCCCTGCAGAGTCTTCAGATACAGAAAGTCTCCATGATAATTAAAGCAAAAAAAATCAAGGATAGATTTCCCCTATATTCTTATTCCCTGGAAAGATACCACCTATCCCTAGAGGACTTTATCCCCAGCGGAGTCTTCCAGAAGAATAATCCCTTCTGCATCATCAGCAAATTCAAGAATTGCAGGACTTCTCTTACAATATCATCTTATTTCCAGAGGATAACACCTTGTATCCCCAGCGGAGTCCTCAGAAAGGTCCAATCCTCATATACCTCACAAATTCAAGAACCACAGGGAATCTCCTGCATTTTTGAAGTAGAAGGCATCTCCATTCTTCTACGGAATCCTCAGCAGAGACAGACTTTTAAAGAAACCTGGATATGGTGCTCTTGTACCAATTCCCCAGCAAGTCTTTGTACTACTCCCCAGCGAGTCTCAGTGCAAATCTCCAGCAAGTCCTTATGCAGCTGTTAACATTTTTAGTTATTCCTAGTTTTGTCTGTCCATCATGCATTCATTACTAAATATTCATGCATATCTGTGACATATCATGCTTGCATTCATATGCACCTTGTTTCCTTGTTTATATTGTGGGTTGAGTCAATCTCTCCATATAGAGTATCCTCATAAGCAGCAAAATACCTTTTATTGGTCATGTTCCCCACAGAGATCTATGCCTCGTGGAAGATGGTTGTTTCAGTTGTAAATCCTGATGAGTTCATTCCTCTTCAGTTGAAGTCTTGTTCGACCGTTTCATTCTAGTTCTATCCTAGTTTGAACCTCGTGTCTCCAGATAAAGCTCAGAAATTGCCAGTAAAAGAAGGCAACAATATAGTCTTTGTGACTCTCATTCAGTAAAACAGACATGACAGATATTGTGTCCAAGTCCTTTATACCTTCATCTTTGAGTTGGTACCCGTTACAAACTTGAGTTACCTACATCCATGAGTGGTAACCTTTGTTATCCCTCGGATAAATTAATTACTATCTCCATCTATGAGTTGATAACATCCTCACAGAAAGTTCCATGGTTCTACCTGCAACTTTGAGCTGGTAGCGTGCTTTCGTCTTTGAGTTTAGCACAGATTCCTTTTGATTCCACCTTCGTCTTTGAGTTGGTGAAATACCTGCAACTTTGAGCTGGTAATATGCATTCATCTTTGAGTTAGCAAGATTTCTTTTGATTCCACCTTCGTCTTTGAGTTGGTGAAGTACCGTCATCTATGAGCTGGTAGTGTGCATTCATCTTTGAGCTTGCACAGGTTTCTTTTGATTCCATCTTCGTCTTTGAGTTGATGGAATGCCTTCATCTATGAGTTAGGTACACTTTATCCTGTTACCTTCATCTTTGAGCTGGTAACGTGCTTTCGTCTTTGAGTCAGCACAATTTTCTTATGTTTCCATCTCCGTCTTTGAGTTGATGGAGTACCTTCATCTATGATTTAGGTACATAGTGAGCCCTCATCTATGAGCTGGTAGTATGCATTCATCTTTGAGTTCGCACATTTTCCTGTGATTCCATCTTCGTCTTTGAGTTGATGGAGTACCTTCATCTATGAGTAGGGTATGTTTGATCCTTGTTGAACTGATAGTGTGCTTTCATCTTTGAGTCTGCACAGATAACTTCTGATTCCATCTTCGTCTTTGAGTTGATGGAGTACCTTCATCTATGAGTTAGGTACATTTTGTCCTTCCACCGTCATCTTTGAGTCGGTAATGATAAACGTCTCCAGGAGAATATGTTCTAAATTCTTTTAAACACCTTTGTCAATGAATCGGTGGTTGCCTTCAACTTTGAGTCGACATTTCTCTGTCTACCTCATCAATGAGTTGGTAGTGTGCATTCAACTATAAGTCTGCACAATGATCCTTAGATCTGATTCTTCATCTACACCATCATCAATGAGTTGGAATTTGATTTCCCTAGCAGTGTTATTATCAATCTTTTGAAGCTTGCCTTCAACTTTGAGTTGGCATGTCCTGTTTACCTCATCAATGAGTGGCTAGTGAGCTGTCAACCATGAGTTAACGCAGTTCGATTCTTATTATGCCCTTGTTATACCTTCATCCTTGAGTTGGTATTCATCTTTTCTGTTATCTCCATCTTTGAGTTGGTAATGTACTGTCACATCAGTACTCTTGTTATATTGATCTTTTCCCACTTTCATCTATGAGATAGTGATGTATCGTCAACATTGAGTCGATATCTCTTTTCCTCCTATTTTCCATCTATGAATAGGTAGTGAATCTTCCCCAGCTGAGTATTCTCAGTGTTTACCTTCATGCATTGAGTCGTTGTATGTCCTTCCCCAGTAGAGTTTGCACTCCTGTGTCTCTGTGTCTGTCTGTCTTTTGCATCATGCATACATGCATTTGCGGTCAAATTTTGTGGCGTTTGTCATATTTAATTACCTTACGCCATTCGATAGCCTCCGGCTATCTGGCCTAAGTTAATTAAATAGGGGCATCTGTCGCACCCCAAAATTTGACTTTGGCTTTGTTGACCACATCTTGATTAATCTCGTTGTCTCGTATTCATCTCAATTTCTTAAACTTCGCGTGACAACTGGTTTGATTAGGTTTTGTGTGTTTTCGTTGCTTACCGTGTTGTATTTCGTTGTTTTAGCAAAACCTGGCCGATATCGTTGCCTCGTATTTATCTCGCTTATCTATTTTGTGCGTGGCATCGCTTCGATTAGGTTTTGTGCGTTTTTATCTATTTAATTGTTTGTTTGTCGGTATTTTGACTGTATTTCGAATATATTAGAGTTTTCGTATTGTCCGATTATTTGTGATTGTGTTTGTCAGCGTTTTCGTGATGTCGTGTTGATTTTATTATTGCCTAGGGTTGTTTATTTAATTACGTGTTGTGCCGTGTGATTTAATCGAGTCTGTTTGAGTCGTGTTGTTGATTTTACTGGTTTACCGGTTTACTGGTTTATTGGTTTTATCAATTTGTCTGTTTTGCTGTGCAAATTGTCATCATTTTTATCGCGTTCGTGTCGCTCGATTTTATCGTATTTTAATCGTGTGCCGTTTAATATTATTTGTGCTTAATATTAATTGTGTTTAGTTGTTAATTAGTTTATTTAATTAGGATTAATATTATATGAGTTTATTATTATTATTATTATATAATATATAAATATATTATTAATTTATGTTAGATATTTTTTAGGTTTCTTATTGTTTTAGTAATCTAAATATATATTATTAATTTATATTAGATATTTTTTAGGTTTCTTATTGTTTAAGTAATCTAAATATATATTATTAATTTATGTTAGATATTTTTTAGGTTTTTTATTGTTTAAGTAATCTAAATATATATTATTAATTTATGTTAGATATTTTTTAGGTTTCTTATTGTTTAAGTAATCTAAATATATATATATATATATATATATATATATATATATATATATATATATATATATATATATATATATATATATATATATATATATATATATATATATATATATATAGATGTGGTTAGTAAGAAAAAAGAAAGGAGGTAGATCAGTAAGGAAAAAACGTGTGGTGAGAGAAACAAAGAATTGAAAAGAATTATTTTTCCAAAAGCATTACCGTATTTCACTTGTTCTTCATTTTCGGTAACCCAAAATCGTCCCGATTATTCACCGAAACACAAAACCGATTTCATATCTTTGAAGTTCGTTGAGTCCAGGTCACAAATATCCAAGGTTCATTTCATTCCGGCGTCGTTTCACCGATCAAAAGCGACGTTGAAGTCAGGTACTCACGAAGGCAGTCAGCACTGCGTCGGTGACGGTTTCCAGCTTTCGGTCGATCATTTGGACGATCAGAAGTTCATCCTCTTCACACAAGGTAATATTCTTCACTTATCTCTGAAATCGGCAAAGTTCCGGCTTGCCGACATGTGTTTTAATATATTATTTATCTAAATATATATTATCTTTGTCTATTATATATTATTTGTCTATATATATATATATATATATATATATATATATATATATATATATATATATATATATATATATATATATATATATATATATATATATATATATATATTTTTATATTTTAGACAAATAATATATAATAGACAAAATAATATATATATATATATATATATTATTCTTGTCTATTATATATTATTTGTCTAAAATATATATATATATATATATATATATATATATATATATATATATATATATATATATATTACTTTTGTTTACTAAATATTGTTTATCTTTTATTTATTATTTTGCATATATGTTTTATTTAAATGTTAGTTAAATTAATTATTTGTTTAAATGTTTATTTTAATTAAATGTTTATTTATATCAAATGTTTATTTTGTCTAAAGTAAATGTTTATATTGTTTTTTTTATATTTGTTTATGTTGTTACTAACCGTTTCGTTTCAGTTTCAGCTCGATTAACTCCACTAACTATTCGTAATACTAACTATTCATAGCTAACTGTGTTGTAATAATTTACTTTCTCGCATTTTTTATGTTTTGTATTGTGTGTTTAATCGTATTGTTCACGTTTTATGTTAAAAAATCGAAAAATCCAAAAAAGAGAAACCCGATGCGATTCCAACGGTCGCCGTTTAAGAAACCCTTTTCACACACTCACAAGCTTACTCTTGGGCTTCCTTATAATAAGCCCATTTATTTATTGTTTCAGGGTTTAGGCTCATTCAAATCTTTTGCCAGCTTTGGCTTTTCAGTTTAAAAACATTTTCAAAAGGACGTGTCAGTCTCGAAGCCTCCCGCCTAGGTCGAGCAAGAGATGGCAAGACACGCCAATCTAAAATCAACAAAACAGACTTTCCCCTTTTCTTTTGGGAGAACTACGTGGATTCTGATTTCTCCATTGCGCCTTGGAGATACGTAGGCATGAAGTCTACGACTTTATCGAGTCCAAAAAGCAATAAAATCAAGTTCTTTTCTCATCTCCCCAATCAAACGATCAAAGCGAAAAAAGCAAAGCATTCACATAAACATAAGCAAAAAGGTTCCTGTGGAGTACCACAGATGTAGAGGGTGCTAATACCTTCCCTTTGCATAACCAACCCCCGAACCCGTAACTCTAAAGGGATTTATCGTTATTTTTCCCTTCCTCTTTTTGGATAAAATAAAAGACGGTGGCGACTCTTGCATTTAAAATATTTTTCAAACGGGTTAAGTTCAATCAATACTTAATCTCGTGAAAAATCCCGCCGCGACAGCCCTTACAATGGACCAGTACGTTTCGGGAAAAACGCATGGCTTTCATGCAAACAAAATAAAACCAGAAATCCTACACCTCAGGATGAGTGACAGTGGTGATTTTGGAGGCTTTCCAGTCGCCTGGTACGCACGACTTTATCCACAACTCGAGCTCGCGGTCACGGTCGGTCTCTTCACTCACTGAACAAGCATGATCAGAATCCAACATTCCTGCACTGACAAAGATGTACGGCGGACGACGTCCTCTGTTTGGTCTAGACGACTCTTGATCTGGATAACCAATCCCGAACATGTCTGCCTTTACCACTATGTCAATGATCCTTCCCCAGCCTCGAGCCTCTTTGTTCTTTACCACTTCTAAGGCTTGCTTATAAGAAGAAATGGACAACTTCTTCTCCTTCTCAGTAACAACAGCATTCTCCACCTTGACGGTTTCGATTGCTTGACTGGGTGTTTCAAATTTTTCACTGTCCATTTCCACCATCTTCTGGGTCGTATCTCTCATCAATACACACCCCTCTGTGGCGACAGCTGCACAACAACTATCAATAGCAGGGAAAGCTCCATCCTGCATCAGAGGTTTTGAGACCACAGACGTCGGAATTTTTAGCTGTTCTTCCTCAGTCGCCCCCACTCCTCTCTTGACCCTTTTCACCATCTTCACTCTTATAGGACCCTGCCTGGGTACGGGGTTAACATCACCATGCATTATCTGTGCCAAGCTGATGGTCTTGGAATCCACCATGTCTTGGACGACATGTTTGAAAGCTCTACAACCCTCAATACTGTGTCCGGGTGCCTCAGAATGGAACTCGCACCTGGCATTCTCATCATAGTGTGCAGGCCTCCGCTGCCGTTCTATGGGAATCAATATCCTCAGCCGGACTAACCCCAGATCCCTCAACCTCCTGAACAGGAGAGTATAAGTCACAGGTGGCTCCTCAAACTGACGATCCTCCTTTTTCTTCTTCACCTGGCTCTTAGCTCTCGGTGCCTTTTGTTGAGGTGGTGGTTGTTGCTGTGGTGGTGGTTGTTGCTGTGGTACAAGTGGATTACCAACAGGAGTGGTTACAGTGGCAGCATAAGGGTGATAACGATCCTGACTGCATTCCCTTTTTACCAGCATACCGACTGACTCAATCTCCTTCTTGAACGGACCACTGTCAGAGGGTTTCCTGGCTACAGTGCCAGAGGGTTTGTTCACTTCGGAGGACGGAGCCTTCCCCTGAACTTTCTCCACTATCAGCCACTTCTCAATCTTGTCCAATCTCTCAGACATGGCTTTCTGCCCCAAGGCAAGCCCTTGCACAACACTGAACAAATCCCTCACCATCTCTTTCAGTTCGAGGATATCGGCGTTGGGAGGATCCATCAGTTTGGATTTGTTGCCTCTAGCAGGATATTTGAGCAAACAAGCTATGCGCACCGGTTGATACCTACAAAACAGCAAATGGGTTAGTATGACTCACGCATGCAATGTCTATCCGTACCAGGAAAATTCTGTCCTTTGATTCCGATTTCATCGAGACAGATAAAATTTCATCAACAACATTCTGACACCTGGGTGTCTCTCAACCTGAATCTTAATCAACAATGGACCCTGGGTACGGATCGACATGGGTTGAATGCAGATGAATGCAAAATGGGATGATGCCAATGCATGAATGCAGGTCACTGTGCCACCAAGTCATCTGAAGACCCATCCTCTGAACCAGTCACAGTCAACTGAGTCACCATAAATCCGACTTGGGGAGTTCCGAAATAAACGGAACTGGAGATTACATCACCATCACAGAAACATCCGCTGAACGGATGACAGCCAGATCCTCTGAACAGGTACTCTCACATTCAACCCGGGGATCCGAAATAAACGGAACCCGTTGATAAACCATGGACAGAACTCCGGCGTCCCAGAAATAAATGTCCATAATTCACTGTCACCATCAGTACCAAGAGTCACCAACCAGTCACCAACAAGTCAGCAACAATACCTGTAATAATCAATCCCTCCCCACTCACGGGTGTCATCTAGGCCAGACAATAGGCTATGTGCCAGGTCTGTTATTCTCCTGAAAACAGACTGAACTGAATACTGAGCTATAACAGAAAAACCAACTATTCTATAGTTCAGTATCTGCTGTCAGGGATGAATGTCATAACATCCAGTTTGACATTCAGTAAATCCTGTATTAGCTAATCCTGCAACATACTACTCAAGCATGTCATGACATCAGTCAAGACATCAGAGTACAGTTAGTGTTTTAACACAAAATGCAGCCAATCAAACATCTACAAACTCCCCCTTTGGCAAATTTTTGGCTAAAACAACTTGGCATCACAACAGAGTTCACAGCAGCGGAAAACACACATCCTAGCAGAGAATTAACATAGCTAATACACTCAGCACATATAGAAGTTAAAAAAAATTCAAACAGCAGCAGCACAAGTAGATAGCAAACAGCAACACACTCATCACACATAGAAGTTGAACATCAAGCTGCAGCACAGCCTCTGGATTAGAGGATCTTCAACATCTGTTCAAGCAAATAACAAATCTGTTGTCCTGGGGTACAGGTGTTACTCCCCCTTTTTGTCAAAAATGTTGCCAAAGCAACACTTAATATTACAGACCACAACAATCAATTAGCAAAAAAAAAACAGTCTTGATTTTACTTTACAGTTTCAATCAAGAAGTTACACTCTTGATCTTGCTTCATAGCTTTGATCAAGTAGACACACATTCTTGCTTCACAGCAGGTACACCCACATCAGATGCCATGACTTAGTGTATGACATCTTGAAACACTCCTGCAAGTTCTTGTACTCCAGCAGGTACATAGGGTGTCTCATGTTAAGATATCCCCCTAACATCTTGTTAACACACTTGTTGCAAGTGAAACAGCTACGATCTGTTGACCAAACAGAGCACACTTTCAATTATTTAATAGTTTGAAATATTAAACAATACATTCCTACCATCCTTAGTTGCTATAATTCCTCAGAAAGGCATATTCCTAATTTGCCTCTTAAATTTTCAAACTGAGTAGCATCCAAGGCCTTTGTAAATATGTCAGCAAGTTGTAGTTCAGTAGCTACATGTTCCAAGGTAATCACTTTATCTTCCACCAGATCTCTGATGAAGTGATGTCTAATGTCAATATGTTTGGTCCTGCTGTGTTGGATGGGATTCTTTGAAATATTGATGGCACTGAGATTGTCACAGAACAGTGTCATGACATTCTGAGAGACATTGTACTCAGTCAGCATCTGTTTCATCCATACCAGTTGGGAACAACTGCTTCCAACTGCTATGTACTCAGCTTCTGCAGTGGACAATGATACACAGTTTTGTTTCTTGCTGAACCACGATATGAGATTGTTTCCCAAAAAGAAACATCCTCCTGATGTGCTTTTTCTATCATCAGCACTCCCAGCCCAATCAACATCACAATACCCATATAATACAGGCTCAGAGCCATGAGAGTATATCATACCATAGTCACAAGTCCCATTGATATACTTGAGAACTCTCTTGACTTGATTTAAGTGACTCACTTTGGGTTCTGCTTGATATATAGCACACACACCAACTGCATAGGCAATATCAGGTCTACTGGCAGTTAGATATAGTAGACTACCTATCATGCTTCTATACAAGCATTGATCAACACTAGAACCTTCTTCATCTTTAGTTAATTTTAAATGAGTAGGTGCAGGAGTTCTTTTGTGACTAGCACTATCCATACCAAACTTCTTAACTATGTTCTTGGCATATTTGCTTTGGGAGAGAAACATAGAATCCTCCATTTGGTTAACTTGCAGTCCAAGAAAATAAGTCAATTCCCCAACCAGACTCATTTCAAATTCATATTGCATCTGGTTGACAAAATGTTTCACCATTTTATCTGACATTCCACCAAAGACAATATCATCCACATAAATTTGGGCAATCATGATTTTGCCATCTTCATCCTTCACAAACAAGGTCTTATCTATCCCTCCTTTTTTGTACCCATTAGAGGTCAGAAATTCAGTCAACCTTTCATACCAAGCTCTAGGAGCTTGCTTCAACCCATACAAAGCTTTCCTCAACTTGTACACATGTTTTGGCAGGTTAGGATCACAGAACCCTTTAGGTTGTCCCACATAGACTTCTTCATTAAAGTAGCCATTTAAAAAGGCACTCTTCACATCCATTTAGAACAATTTGAACTTCAGAATGCAGGCAACACCTAACAACAATCTTATTGGTTCAAGCCTTGCAACTGGTGCAAAAGTCTCATCAAAATCAACCCCTTCAACTTGAGTATATCCTTGTGCCACTAGTCTTGCTTTATTCCTAGTGATTACTCCTTTCTCATCAGACTTGTTCTTGTAGATCCACTTGGTACCAATGATGTTAGTCCCTTCAGGTCGTGGAACTAACTCCCAAACTTCATTCCTTTTAAACTGCTCCAGTTCATCTTGCATGGCATTGATCCAATATTCATCAGTCAGGGCTTCTTTCACATTTTTTGGTTCAACCTTGGATACAAAACAGGAATTTGAGCTATTCTCCCTTGATCTGGTAGTCACACCACTATTGGGATCCCCTATGATAAGATCCTTAGGGTGGTCTTTCTGAATTCTGATAGAAGGCACCTTGTTGGATGCATCTACCTCAAATTCAGGAGGAGTATCCTGTACCTCTTCAGTCTTTACTGGTATGTCTGTTGAAGTCTCAAGGAATGTTCCAACATCCTCTATGGCATTGGCTCCTTCCTCTTTATCATCCACAATCACATTTATGGATTCCATCAGGACATTGGTTCTGGAGTTGAAAACTCTGTAAGCTCTGTTGTTAGTAGAGTATCCTAGGAATATACCCTCATCACTTTTGGGGTCCATTTTCCTTCTCTGTTCACGATCTGTAAGAATGTAACATTTGCTTCCAAAGATATGAAAGTACTTCACAGTAGGTTTTCTGCCTTTCCATATTTCATATAGGGTGGAAGAGGTACCTTTTCTCAAGGTAACTCTATTGTGAACATAGCAAGCTGTATTCATAGCTTCAACCCAAAAGTGCATAGGAAGCTTCTTTGCATGAATTATAGCTCTAGCAGATTCTTGAATAGTTCTGTTTTTCCTTTCAACTATCCCATTTTGCTGAGGAGTAATAGGTGAGGAAAACTCATGACTTATCCCTTCAGATGAGCAGAACTCGTCAAACTTGGAATTTTTAAACTCTGTCCCATGGCCACTCCTAATTCGGACAACACAACTATCCTTTTCCCTTTGGAGTCTGATGCACAGATCTTTGAAGACATCAAATGCATCTGATTTTTCTCTGATGAAGCTTATCCATGTGTATCTGGAATGGTCATCAACAACCACATAAGCATATCTCTTCCCACTCAGACTTTCAACCTGCATAGGTCCCATTAAGTCCATGTGCAAAAGTTCTAGAGTTTTGGATGTTGTAGGAGTCAATCAAGAAGTAAAGTTTAAACATCAAATTTCATTTCAACACAACTCTCTTAATACTCAACCATTTGCCACGATTCAAAGTTCAAAATAATCAGCATGGCAAGATCTTTCTAAAGCATAGCATGATTTTGAGAATGGTGTGATTCGAGATTATACCTAGCTTGAAGCACAGTGATGAAATAGAAGTTGTTTGACTGTGTATGCACGAAACAGATGCTTCTTAATGCTCCAGATGATGAATGAATAAGTTTTGAAAGTTCAGTTGTCTTGATTCTAGCTCCAAATTCGAGCTGCCATGGAAATGGTTCAATGGAATAGTAACGGATTCCTTGCTTACAGTTGTGATATGATACTTGTTAAAGCTTCCAAAAGGATGGCATATGATGAAACAATCAACCCAAGCTCGAGCTCTTTGAAGATTTTCAGCAAAAAGTTCAAATGAAGAAATGAGTGTTTTGAGAGCAAATGAATTTTTTGATCTGTTTTGCAAAGTGTGGCTAGGGTTTCTCATCAGAAAAGTGAAATATATACTGTGTTTAATGAAGCCTAAGCTTGGTTAATGGAAATGATAATCACAATTTGGTTAATGGAGTGTTTTGCCAATTAGTGAAATTCCACTTAAGTTGCATGTGCATGGCTCTACAGTGCGAAATTGGGCTTTGAGCGCATCCAAAATGTAATTTCTGAACATTCACAATTGGTAAAATGCATTGGAAATGGTCAATTTGAAAAGTCACTTTTTCACCTCCCTTTTTTTAAATTCAAGCCACTATGAAAAAGGCCATTTTGATTGGTTGATTTTTGGTGAATTGTGATGAAGGATTTGGATAGAGCACATCAAATATGACTTGTAGCAAAAACCCTCACTCAATTTGGCCAAATGGTTTGGAAGATATGCCACTTTGAAGTTCAAAATTTTTTGAGAATGATTTGATCATAACTTGCCAACCATAAATGAGAAATGAGTGTTCTTGGACTTTTTGGAAATGGGAGAACAAGATCTTCAACTTTCATGTTGGACAAAAATTCATTTGAAGCTTGTATGATGAATTAATTTGGAGGAGAAGAACTTTCCATTTTTGGCAAAATCCAATTACAGGTCAACTTTCTATTTTTTGGAAATTTCTTGTCTGACTTCAAATTCTTCACTGTGGATGTTTGACATGTTATATGAGGCTTATATGGACATGAATGAGACCTCTCAGACCAATTCCCACCATCAAATCACTGATTAAATGCACAGTTGACCACAATTGACTTCAGTTGACTTTGCTAGGGTTTTGGTTGACTGAACCATGTTCTGATGAATTCCAAGCCCCTACCACTTGATATCTTGATCCAAAATGATGTCACAACTCATATGAACTCTTGATGAATGATCATGGTGCCCAAATTCTTCAAGAATGGCCACCATCTATCTCAATGACTGACTTTGACTGATTTGACCTAATTTGCTTCATCTGCAAGTAACATGGTTAGATGACAACATTTTTGTACTTTTGGTTAATAGACAGATGAAAAGCAATGATATACAAATGCAATACATGCTTGGTGATCAAGAATCACACTCACAAGATAACCCACCCACTAGGAGGGAAGCAAAGGTGTACAAAGATCCTCGAGGCAATGATATGATATGATATGATGCCATGAGGGATCTTAGGGACAAAATTGGGGTCTTACAGCCATAATTTGGTAAAGGCAAGAACTAAAGCAAACAAAATTAGAAGTTATCCAACAATAGAAGGTGTCGAAAAGTGAGCCAAAACATCGAACATTGTTAATGGTAACAAAACCACAAGGCTAACTGTCGCATTACGCGAAAAACCGGCGGGAAACAAGAACAACAGAGCCGCCACCGTGCGTTATTTATCCCAAAAGAGGGAAAGGAAACGCTCGAAGTAAACCTGGAAAAAGCATGGTCTCGCGACCAAAGGGAATAAGATCGGGAGTCGGTTATGCGAAGGGAAGGTATTAGCACCCCTACGCATCCGTCGTACTCGACGGGATCCACGCACAATAGGAAGGAAAATGGTTGCTAAAACGCTGCTCAAACAATCATCTACACAGGCTGAAAGAGACACAAGAAAACAGACAAGACTGACTCGGCAGGATATCGCATCCTGGGCCTACTTAGTCTATCAAGCATAGACATCAGAGTCTAAGTAGTTCGGACCGGGGAAACGACACATGCTCGCTAGGATATTGCATCCTATGCATACGTATCTTCTTGGACGAAGAAGAATCAGAGCATTCGTAGCTCGGCTAACACGCACACAAACAAAACCACACACAAAGGCAAACGTGGAACCCGAATGCCAATCGCTGGACTTACATCAGCTTCCGAACCAAACACACCCACACTAGAACCCGAATGCCAATCGCTGGACTTATATCGGCTTCCAAGCACACAACAAGAGGATACGGAATGCCAATCGCTGGGCTTACATCCATCTCCTAACACCAACACAGAAAGAAGAAGGGTCTCGATTGCAACTAGGGCAAGAGAAGGGGAAGATCTCAATCGCAACGAGGGCGAGAGAAAAGAAGTTAGTGTTAGTCGTCAGTCAAACTCGACAAGACATCGCATCTCGTGCCTACGTATCTCATCTGGACATGAGAATCAGAGTTGCCGTAGTTCGGCTAAACTATTCCTGTTGGTTTGTGTTTTTTAAGTGGACAACGTCACTACGCAATCTACCGGATGCTCGACCTTTGGAGACTTACTCACCTGTAGTAGAAGGAGTTGACGTATCCTTAAGAAGGGATAATGTTTGTTTGTGTTTTAGGAAAGCTCAAGCAAGAAAGGAAGTCGTATACGAAGGAACCGTGCTACCTTAGTTGACATGCAAACGAGACTACGCGGAGTCTAGAAAACCTAGGGGATACAATCACACCACACAAACATATACAGCATGAAATAAACACACCAACAAGGGGCTCAAACATCAAGGTTAGGCTTTAGTCAAGGGGTCATGTCAACCTCGACAAACAAGCCTCTGTATCAAGGTGAAGTTAGCTCTTAACCT
Organism: Lathyrus oleraceus; assembly: GCF_024323335.1. Lineage (NCBI taxonomy): Eukaryota > Viridiplantae > Streptophyta > Magnoliopsida > Fabales > Fabaceae > Lathyrus > Lathyrus oleraceus. Next base: position 506,672,725 of record NC_066583.1, on the reverse strand, counting down.
TGACATTGAGAGTCAAGGTGAAGCTGATGAAAGGTGAGTGAAGATGAGACTTCACAGCTCTTATCCCGGGTCAGGGAGAGCTTCAGACAAAGAAGTGTGGGTCCAGAAAGTGGGAACCCTTCTACACTTAAGACACTGACACAACTGTACAACTGTACAAGGATCTTGGGTTACTGTCCTCAATGCATCAACACAGTGGTGTGAGCAGAGGGACGACTCAAAAAAATAGCGGGAGATAGATTGCATATCTCTTTTATCCGCCAATTGCCTCACATGAGGTCTTTACCTGCTTGGGGACAAAGTTAAACAATCACAAACATCGCCTCTTAAGGAGGACTTCAGACAGTTGCCTGGCTAAATAACAAGCCAGGTCTTCCAGACTACATGGAGACAAAAGACTCTACCTTAATGCTTAAGCAAAGCAAAGCAATAGCTAGTTCAAGATGAACTAAAGCGACTATGGTACCTGAAATCAATCAAATATAATCAGTATTCAAGTCACAAAGTCAAAACAGACAAGATAAGAACCAACAGACAACACAATCAATCATATGTGCCAAGCACAAACTCAAAGCAAATGAGTTAGCATCCTACAAAATAAACCAAGTTAATTCATCGCAAACAACTAAACCAAAATCAACTTGAATTAATCTCTTCAAAGCATTTGCTTCTTAACCTGAAAAAACAACTCAAATATGAGAAGTAAGACCACTAGGACAAGCCTAGGGTCAAAGGGAGGTGAAAAATTCAAAACAGCAAGTGAAAATTGATCAAAATCAAGATTAATCAAGCAAGAAAAGAATCCAATTGGTTTCACATCAAAACTATGCACCAAATCCATTTCATAAGTTAAACATGTCAAACTATGCAATTTGGAATCACATTGGAGCAAACAGAATGATCACAATCAAACCAATACCAAAACAGCTCAATAAATTCCACAAAAATTCAAGTCTAAACAGAACACATTAAATGAGCATCATATCAAATTTCATGCTATTTTGACGAGTGGAAGTAGGGAAATTAAAATCAGGAAGTCATGGTAGGTAAATACAACTTCAAACAAGGCCACAAAGCATGTGTCAACTTTAAGCAAGTGTAAAACAGTGGAAACAAATGATAAATGAATGGGACCAAAGCCAAAATGACATTAAACATGTTAAGAAACAATCCACCAAATTTCATCTTCATATGAGAAGGAATGAGAATTTTACAGGTCACGTAAGTGGATCACTCAAGAAATATTCACAAAATGGTAAACAGCAAACAAAAATCCCAATCAAATAGGAAATGGACCAACAAATCCTACAAAAAATCATGATGAAACTAGACATACACAAGTAATCACATGCAAAAATTGAGAGCAAATGGCAAAGCAAAAGCATGGAAACAAAATTCAAGAACATGGCATAACATAGTGTGACACACATTGTCACACTCAACTTGACCACATCATATCTCTCTAACCAGGGACTCAAAATTAGCAAACTATATACCAAAATCACCAGGAAAGAGTCGAGAACATGCATGTAAAATTTCACACATTTTGGATAAGGCATCATTGTTTCATGAAGGAAATGGTAAAACATACACATGAAGCACACATGACCAAAGGCATTAGGCAAAGTCAAAAAATCAGCCAGGCACAACTTTGACTATCATACCTAAAAAAAACTAGAGAAAATTTGGGGATGAACACAAAAATCCTCACTCAAATTGGATAAAAGGTGAATTAATTATGATTTTTAGAAGTTTAATCAAGAAATGAAATAATTATTTAGTGATTTAAATGAATTAAAGTAGCAGCGTGGCAATTTCGTAATTAAACGGAGCCAGGGGAAAAACGCCCCGTTTCACTAAACGCAGTGGCGTCACGTGATTGGTCAGAAGCGGCGGTAAACACGAATTTGAAACGAAGGCATGGCAAAGCGAATCAAACGCGAAAACTGGACGTGTTCTGCAGCTTGTTCATCGCGTTCTTGATCAAAAATCATCACCATGACCAAACTTTCATGAAAATCAACATGCCATATATGGTTGGAACCGGCGTTCAGCAAGGATCACAAATATGAACATGAATTCGTCCAGAAATTTACACACAAAAAGATTCGATCGAAAGATGTTTTGACATACAAACTTTAGATCCAGATTTCTTGATGAATATTGGATGAAATCGCACGATTCAAATGTCATTCTACTCTATGTTGCACACTCTACCTAAGCCACATGTCAATTTCATGAATTAGAGGTTTCAAATTTTTACCTCTTGATGAAGCAGCTGTTGAATCCGTGTGAGTTTGGCCTGGAATTATCAAAACAGATCGCCTAGAGTGATGTAAAAGATGAATGAAGGTGATTGCTCAGCTCAGAAATGATCGGATGATGGAGAATTCTCGAACTGCCATTGAAGCTCAAGGTTACAACAGTGAGGAATTTGCACGATTCTTTCAATGTTAGCTGCAAACAGTTCTTCTCTTGTACCTGCAGATGAAGATCAAAGCAAAAGATAGCACAAAAGATGAAGGATTCTTGATGAATGAGTGAAAAAAGTGTGAGAAAGTTTGAAGAAAATTGGAGAGGATTTTGGTGATTTTGAGTTTGGATCTGAGAAAATGAAATGTGATTGTTGATCTGGGATTTCTGTTATGATTAAGCTTAAATACCACCTCTTAATCCAAAGCCTTAATCATGTTTAGCATATTTGGAATGGATTAGTGAATGAAGCTTATTATGCATTTTGGCCAAATTGCCCTTTTGAACTTAGAACCAATGGAACAGTGATTTTCTGCTTGCAGCACATCACAAATCATGTTTAGAAGTGAATAGCATTGGCTTGGAGTGAAAATCCCTTGTATTTTTGAATTTGACCTTTTTCCCACCAAATATTAAATGGTTCACTTGAAAAATGACCTTTTTATGGGAAGGTTTTTGATGAAATGTGATGATGGATTTGGATAGTACACATCAAATGTGGTTTTCTCAAAAAAGAATCACCCAATTTGGCCTTTCCATTCAAAAGTTATGGCACTTTGAATTTTAACTTTTTCTGAAAATGATTTGATCATAACTTGCCAACCACGCATGGGAAATGAGTGTTCTTGGACTTTTTGGAAAGGCAAGAACAAGATCTTCAACTTTCATGTTGGACAAATTTTGATTTGAAGCTTGTATGATGAAGTGATTTTGAGGAGAAGAACTTTCCATTTTTGGCAGTTTCCAATTACAGGCCACCTGCCATTTTAGGAAACTTTTTGTCTGACCTCCAATTCTTCAACCTTGGTCTTTGATATGTCAAATGAGACTTATATGGACATGAATGAAGCCTTTCAAACCATCTCCCACCTTCAAACCCATAAAATCAGGCACAGTTGACCATAGTTGACCACAGTTGACTTTCTAGGGTTTCATTTAAAATCCAGCTTGACTGATGACTTCTGAACATCCCATCTTTGGTCAAACCACTTCAAAATGATCCTTAGGTCAAGTGAACTTGATGAACCAACCCTAGGGTTTTGTTTCTTTGGGAAATGCACATGCTTGCTTGATTGCCTGATTCTCCTGATCAATTTGACCTAATCTTGTCAGAGGACTTGCACTTGGGCAAAAGACAATGCAATGCTACGCAGTGGACTATGTTATGTTAATGACCTAATATGAAAATGTATGTACACAAGGTAGGTGCAAATTTGAGGTGCTACACTAACAAGCCATTACAGATCCAACACAAAAAAATTCAAACACCATGCCTAGATACAAGGGCCAAGAGCATAAAAAGTGAAATAACAAAAGGTAAGCCAGACCTCCAACTTAACTGTCCAAACCTTCCTCCTAATGAGAGGAAAGTAACCAAGTATTCATCAACATATGGGTCAGAATCACTTGCTTGAACATGCTTCCTCTTCAAGGACTTCATCTTTATTACAAACTTTTTCCTAGTCACAGACGCTCCAACAGATGGTCCAACATGTGTTTCCCACCTTGGATTCATTTTTCTCCAGGTTATCCTTCATGGACTCAGGAGCCATAGACTTCTTAGTAGTTTCCTTAGCGTCTTCAGAATTTTGATTCATAATGAGAGGCAATTGAAGCACTTGAGAGAAAAGAGAAAGAACAATTTTATGAGAGGAAGATTAAGAGAAATATATATTGTTCTTGCTAGTATTGAAGGATCAATTATAAAGCAACTTTGTAAAGGGGATAATCAACCTTTTTCACGTGCAACAGTGGTCTCATTCAGATCCAATTTTTGCCATCAAGAATCATAAGAGAATTGGGAATACCATTGATATCATTCGTCTTTGCAGCAAACATGACTCACGGTCCCCAGAAACAAGACCGCCAACGTGAAATTCTTGAAAACACAATCAAGAACACGAACCAAAAGCTCTAGATACCAATTTTTTAATGTATGGAACATTTTGAGTGAGAGAATGAATGAGAGAGAGAGAATGAAAAGTAATCGATGAATTGTTATTATTAAAAATATGTATACTTAAATTACAATTATATATATATATATATATATATATATATATATATATATATATATATATATATATATATATATATATATATATATATATATATATATATATATATATATATATATATATTGTAAACTAAGTAACTAACATAACAAACTTTAACCCTAACTAACTTGAGTTTGAGCTACAACTTGGATTATATCCTAATAGATAAAAACTAAGATACTGAATAAATAATTAGAAATGTTTGACAAAATAACCTAAGGGGACTAAATGCAAAAGACAAACAAACACTCCTCTAGGAAATACGTCAAACCCATGTTGGGTAACACATTTGTTTTGGACAACACAATCATGTTTCCCAAATAGGTATTCAAACTATCATCTTAAATATGCATTATGCAATTGCTAAGAAATGGTTTCGTACTTGTGATTCCTCTACTATATAAATGTCATAAATCCTCTATTTTACGCATCACAACATGCTTATAATCTATTTAGCTTCTTAGAATTATTTCATTTTATTTACTTTCCATTATCATCATTGTTATAAGCTTTTGCAATATTTCTTCTTAATTCAATTAGTTTCCTTTTAAATTATTTACTTACATGATTTAGTATATACTTTCATTTACTTGTCGTCCTTTAAAATTTATCATGTATGAGTACTTTCTTATGATAGGTCATTTATAAAACTACTATATTCATGTTATTATAGAGTAAAATGTATTAATTTCATCTCATCTCATATCATTCTTATAAATACATATTTCTCATAACCATAGGTAAACAAATGAATGACCAAAAGAAGAAATTGGCTATTTGAACTATAAGACATAACCGAGTGAAGGACTAAAGAAAGAAGTCTGATTATGTCTCATCAAGTTTCATTATTGCAAATTAAAACTAGGCAAAGTTGTTGTTATGCTCAACTAAACTCTTGAGTCTTTCCAAGATGGCTCCCTTCTGTTCCTTGAAGAGGTAAATCATTGGAAAGATCTACTAAATTTTGATGGTGTTCATTTATAATAAAGCAAAGCAGTAACTAGAAGCAAATAAAATTAAGAATGAATGAGATCTTCACTAATGATGGAGTTGGCCAATGTTTTCTAAGTGAATAATCTGAACAGATGTACAAACATAATTGATAACCAACAAGAAACAAAAATAAAAAAGAAGAGCTAACCAGACTTTCACGGTGCCTTCAGATTCATGTGCCAAAATCTCATCAAAATAGTATCGATGGCAGTATCTTTAACAAATTCCATTTCACTTTCTTTCTAGAGAATAGGAGCTAATCATAGCGAATCTGCACGCACGATTGTGACGTGTACATTGATAAAAAAATTAGTCATAATAATTGATAACTAGCATGACTGAGATTACGTGGCACAGAATGTGAACAGTGAAAGAGTAGTTACAAACAATTTCACCTTTGTCCCTTCTGACATGGGTTGACTGTGACATTTTTTGGGGCATCTGTTACATTTGGATTTTCAGCTACTAGAAAGTCAACAGAGAATGTCAATGAAGGGTATTTACTGTGAGAAAGCATTAATAAAGTATCCCTAAAAAGAACATTAATGATAAGGCGTCGATAGACCAACGACGAAGGGTCGACCAAACTGTCAACATAGCGAGACGTGGTTTGGAGGACTCTCAAAGATAAATTCCCCCAAATCTGAGAACATCTCCAAAATCTTGAGAAGGACAATCGACAAATATCTTTATTCCTTCAAGAGAACCAGTCGATTAAGCCACGTGATATAAAAGACGTAGTAAATTTATAAGTCATGAGTCTTGGATAAGCATCAACGACAACACGTTGGAGCGGTTAGCATCGAGAGTTCGAGAAGAAGTGGGAAGTTACCACTCGACGTGGCTTTTGAACAGAGAATGTCTTGGAAGACACGTAAGCACACAAGTGGGAACTTGAAGATTGAACGTGGAATAAATGCAGTAACCCCGCAATAATCGTAATTGTCGTCGATGATTACTTTGTAAATAGAATAAATAACAGACTCATACATGGGATCAAGGGTCGTAAAATTTCATACATACTCTCCATACCATTGGAGTACCCGAGTCAAAGAGCGAAACATATATGCGTCTGCGTCCACTCTTCTTTAGTCTTTTTTGCTTCCTTAAGCGAAACATGTATTTTTTCCTTCATTTTGTTTAATATCATTTATTGCATTTTACCTTATGATTTATCACAACCTGACTTCGTTTAATGTCTTTTTCTACGATGCATGCAATTCACACGCACGTGTGTTGATACGAATCATTTGCACAAATTTCTTTGAAGATTTTTCGAGTTAATCTCACAGTCTTTCAAACTCGTGATTGTTTACCAAAAACACCGATAAACACATGGCCATAAATATTTCCTTACAGTTGTAGATGATAAGAGTAGATATACATGGATCTTTGTCATGAAATACAAATCTGAAATTGCTCCTCTTGTTGAAGCTTTTGTGTCTCTAGTTAAAACTCAATTCAACAAAAAACTTAAAATGTATCAGATCTGATAATGGTAATGAGTTCCTTCTCAAGGATTTCTATAGAGTATTAGGCATCATACATCACACATAATGTGTTGGAACCCCACAATAAAATGACTTTGTTGAGAGAAAACACCAACATATACTAGCCATTACTAGAGCATTGTTATTTCAATCCAAATTACCCAAAAATTTCTGGTCTTATGCTCTAAATAATATTGTTCACATAATGAATAGACGTCCTACACCTTTCTTGCACAACAATTCACCCTTCAGTTTATTACATAAACACACCTACTTTAGATTAAACACCTTAGAGTTTTTGGCTCACTTTGCTTTGCTACTACCTTATAAGCGAATAGGAAGAAGTTATATTCTAGATCTAAGAAGTGTATCTACCTTGGCTTGCAAATAGGTGTTAAGGGTGATATCTTGTTTGACTTAAAATCCAAGGAAATTTCCATTTCTAGAGATGTCATTTTTTAACCTATATTTCCTTGTCTACGTCAGGCACATACATCATCTTCATCTTCATCTTCATCTTCATCTTCATCTATCAGTCCTTCACACTCACATGATTTATTTGACTTTCCTTTCATTCATGATTCTCCCAACCATATTTCAACAGATATTCATGATCATACTACTCATTCTAATGCTTCATCTGATCATGATATACCTTTCATTCATACACCTAACACATTAGCAACATCAAACAACTTTACTTCTCCTTATTCAAATCCTACACCTACTAACAATCTGATTCTAACATTTCCTGATGTCTCCTTCCAACCTAGGAGATCTTCTCGAGCCGTTCACCCTCCTACTTTTCTATATGACTATAATTGAAATTTCATTGAGAATGCAGATCATTCTCCTAATTCAAATGATATTCCAATTTCTTCTACAAGTAAGTATCCCATATCTTCTTTCTTATCATATCATAACTTATCCCATCCATATGCTCAATACATTCTCAACTTAGCTTCGATATCCGAACCAAAATCCTATGAGGAAGCTATTACTGATGCATGTAGGAGTAAATCCATTCAAACTGAATTACATGCCCTTATGAAAACAAACACATGGAAATTTGCTCCATTGCCTAAGCACAAAAAGGTCATTGGATGCAAATGGGTTTTCAAACTCAAACTTCATTCTAATGGGTTTGTGGACAGATACAATGCACGTTTAGTAGCTAAGAGTTTCAATCAAACTGAAGGCCTCAACTACCTTGACACCTTCAACTCAGTTGTCAAAATGACAACAATCAGAATCTTTATGGCAATTGCAGCTGCCTATAATTGGCCCTTATTTCAATTAGATGTGAACACAACCTTCTTACATGGTGACCTCAATGAATAGGTATATATGCATGTACCATATGGTCTTGTTGTCACTCAATCTGACATGGTGTGTAATCTTCAGAGATCCTTATACGACCTCAGACAAGCTAGCAGGCAGTGGAAACTAAGCTCACTGAAACTTTGATATAGTCAGGTTTTGTTCAGTTCAAATCTGACTACTCATTGTATACTAAATCAAATGGTGCAGCTTTCATAGTGATCCTTGTATATGTAGATAGTTTGGTCTTAGGGGGGAATGATATGGATGAGATTACTCACATTAAGGCCCTCTTTAATGACAAATTCAGCATCAAGGATCTAGGAGAACTCAAATATTTTCTTGGTTTTGAAGTGAGCTGATCAAAAGAGAGAATTGCTATGTGACAAAGAAAGTATGTTCTTAATCTTTTGCGAGACACAACATGAGTGGAGTTAAGCCATGTAACACTCCTATGCAACCTCACTTGCAGCTACACAAATAATTTGGGACAACTCTTGCTGATTCAACTGCATATAGAAGATTAATTGGAAGACTCCTATATTTGAGTCATTCAAAACCAATTTTTTTTTATGCTATAAGTAAATTGAGTCAATTTCTCAGCTCACCAACAGATGAAAACATGTTGGCATGACTTCATGTTTAAGGTACCTCAAAGGTAGCCTAGGCAACGGTCTTCTATTTAGTTCATCGGCTAATCTCAAACTCAAGGGTTTTTCTGACCCAGATTAGGGAGCATGCCCTGACACGAGGAGATCAACTACAAGCCTATGTTTCTTTCTCGGAAGGTCATTGATTAGTTGGAAAAGTAAGAAACAATCAGTGGTATCTAGATCAACATCAAAGGCAGAGTATCGAGCTTTGGTCAAAGCAACATGTGAAGGACATTAGATTCTTTATCTACTGAAGGATTTTCACATATTGCACAATTCTCCAATAGTGATCTACTGTGATAACAAATTAGCACTCCACATAGTTGTAAATCATGTCTTCCATGAGAGAACCAAACACATAAAGATGGACTGCCATGTGGTCAGGAATAAGGTTCAAGCTGGAACAATTCATTTGTTGCCAGTTGCATAAAAGGAACAAGTAGCTGTCATAATGACAAAATCTCTACATATAGGACCATTCACCAACTTACAAAACAAGCTTGTAATGATTGACATCTTTCCAGCTTGAGGGGGATGTTGAACATAAAGAGATAATGAAGAATAGTGAAACGACTTATCCGACAAGTTATCTGCATTGAAACTATCTAAGGGAACTTATTGTAACTAGCATAACTATTTCTAATTGTCCTTGATCCCATATGACTAATTTCAAGAACCCTGCCAAAGGAATAGCTCCTGCTACATGAATCTAATCTCTCCCTCTAACTATGCTACATGAATCTAATCTCTCCCTCTAACTATGCTCAGTTGCTTATTATCAGTTTGTAGTTAGTTTGCAATTTATTTTTTATGTTTCACGTAAAAACCTTTTGATATATACTTTGAAAACATGTGACATATCACATCATGTTGTTACTTCCCTTGCTTCTCACCATGTTTGCCATTTCTTCATCCAAGTTTGCAGCCACTTAATAATCATTTTGTTGTGATATACTTTGGATAAACTCTTTACGTGTCAAAAAAGGGGTTCAAATTTCAATGTATTTGAAATTGTTAGAACAGCGATTTCAACTGAAAACAAAACATCCACGGTAGCTTCAACAAGTGCTCCTCCAACCATAGCCTCCATAACTCAGTTCAACAAAGAAAGAATAGTTTCAGAGATTTGTGTAGAAAGAAAATGCAATGCAATGCAAGGTAGAAGAAAATGCAGTTTCACAAGACTTATAAAGTGGTCATAGATTGATTGATCGATCTTCAATAATAATGAAAAAGTGCAAACAAAACATCCTACTTTTCTTGCTTTTAAGAATGTCTTCACGTTTTTGGTATGTGGGGATACCATACTATGTACTATTGATTGATTCAGTTTATATTTCATCACAAATTTACAATTCAAAGGACTACAAATTTATTTCTAACGTCTCACAATGAAAATGATTCCTACTGTCAGGCAATAATAATGTGCAAGCAAAATATCAGTCCTATTTTCCTTGTCCCTATGCCACTGAGAAAAAAGTTCTTTCTTCACCTAATGAAATCATATACTAATTCAAAAATGGAGGATACATATTCAAATATAAATAATGCCTTTTAAATATAGACAAGTACTATATTTTACATGACTGTTTTTAAAATACTTATTATGTTTAAACATTAGTATTATTTATGTTAATATTAACATAAAAATAAGATATTTGATTATCAAAAAGTGTGCAAAATTATTTTAAAATTTGTGTCATACAAGTTTATTATTTATTTTTATTAAATATTATATTTAAAAGTTCATTTTTATTTTTATTTAATGAAGGCGAAAGAACGTATATGAATAACATTTCATATATTAGTATAATAGGTTTTTTGATGAATGTTATCGTCTGCATGAGGTCATACATACCGAGCCTTGTATACAGGTATATGGTCAAACATGGGAAAGTATAACACCCGAAATGCGAAATAACGCGAATATGAAATAATTGCACACGTATGGTGTCACTTAAACACAACAAAAACCTGTTCAGTAACATGGGTTATATAAATCATGCATTAAATCAAATACCTAGTTGATGGTTAAACCGTCGGTGGTTGGGGTTTCTTCCTTCGTCATCTCAGAACACATGTCGCTCCACAAGCCAATCTCTGTTTGATTTCAGATAGACATGTTTCCATTGAGAGGCTTACAATAACCATGATAGCAGATGGCATGATCCTCCTTCTACCTATGTCTATTGCATTAGACATATCGCACAAAACTTCATGCGTGCAATTAAAGACACGAACCTTCGCAAAAAAATGGTGAATGCAGGGTATGCTCTAACTCAATCCTCATTTCAACATTACCGTGACGAAATTAGATTGTCTAATGCAGATGCAGGAAGGTAGGTGGATAATATACCATTAGAGCAGTGGACAAGGGCATTTGACAGAGGCTGTCGATGGGGCCACATGACAACAAACCTTATGGAATGCATGAACGGCGTATTCAAACGCATTAGAAATCTACCAATAACCGCATTGGTCAGAAGAACCTAGTTTAGGTTGGCATCTACCTTCGCAGTCAGAGGTGAAAGATGGAGTGCAGTGTTAATGACAGGTCAATTATTCAGTGAATGTTGTATGAAAGTGACGAAAGAGGAAACTATTAAAGTTAGCACACACGCGGTTACAATCTTTGACCGTCATAGGCAAAATTTCAGTGTACAGGAAACAATGGACCACAACGAGGGGAGGCCAAATTTACCCTATGCTGTCAGACTAAACATAAGTTGGTGCGACTGTGGAAGATTTCAGGTCTTCCGTATTCCTTGCTCCCGTGTCATTGCAGCATGCACACATATTCGTCAGGACGCTTACAGCCGTCTATCTGATGTTTAAAAGGCCATTATCGTCATGAATGTCTATAACGAAAGCTTTTCAGTGCTAGCAATGAAGGAATACTGACATCCATATGAAGGAGATATAGTTTGGCACAACTATGAGATGCGAAGAAAGAAAAAAAGACGGTCAAACAACACGCGTATTAAAACAGAAATGGATACGACTGATAAAATGATAAGATTATGTAGTAGATGTCGTCAATTCAGACACAATAAGAACAAATGTCCTAATCTAGAAGCAACGTCTGCATCATAATTTAGTACCTCCTTTCAATTTTTATAACCTTAGATTTTTATATAACATTAACTTTTTGTTACAACAAGGTTAACAACAAACATCACTCCAACATAAGCACACTTAAAAGAGAACAAGTCTAAATAAACAACACAAAAATCAAATACCGAATACAGATGAAAATACTTAACCACAATATTTAAAAACAACATTTCTAACTGATTACAACAATCAAACTGATGTCATCTGCTCCAAACAGCATTTCCCTAGCATCCTTATCAGTTTTTACTCGCACCCAACCAAATATACTATCGAGACTCCTAATATATCTAATTTTTTCCTCTTCTGGTATTTTTCCATCTAACCAACGAACCAGCTCCCTATTTAGTTGATCGAAACGGAAAATGTTCCAGAAGAGCATCAACATCGGAGACTTATCTCTCGAATAAATCACTTTTCCATAGCGGCAACGAACATTAACATGTTTGCAATATGACGAAAAGAGATGTGGAAAAATGAATCACACAACACATCTATTTATAAAAAAAATTATATATTACACTGAGGCGTCAGACCAATTGGCGTCTCCTCTTACTTTATACACATGGACGCCAATTGGGTTGACAGCATCATGTGTTGTTGCCAATTCAATTGACGCCTCCTCTTACTCTATACACATGTCGTCAATTGATCTGACGTCTATGCTTTAAGATTATTTTTTTGAAACTGGGATATATTGAGAATTTGTTTAAAAACTGAATTATTTTAAGAATTTTTTTAAAAAGATAGATATTTGAGTAAAAAATTTGAATATCTATCCTATTTCCATTGTTAGCTGGCAAGTCTCAATCTTTATTAAAATTTGAGTATGTTTGAATCAATCAATAGGTATTAAAATGAATTGCAGTAGTATTTGAATTCTAATTCTAATATAACTTATAATGTTTATTTATGGCTAAATAAATATTACAATTAATTATCACTTTAAAAAAATGTTGAAAAAAGATATTCAATAAAGGAATATCATATGTTGACAAATGTAATCCAATCATAATATATAAAGACCCCTCTACTTTTCCATTCAAACACAAATAGTGGTTTGTTATCTTTGGAAGTCTTATTAAAAAACAATTATTTGGCTTATGAAAAATCCATTTTCACTTTCGATTCTGCAAGATCGTTTTTGTCGTGGTAGCTCCACTACAGTAAGGTTAATGGATAATTGAGTTTCAATGGTAATTAATGGCCATATAGCTTTGATAATATATTAGGGTCTTTATGCCACTCGTTGCAATATTTATTAATTTTGTTAAAATATTTTTTATTACGGTTCATAATAATAAATTGTAATAGTATTTTAATGATTATACGTATCGAATCTCAGCATTAATATTTTTCATTTTTTCTATAAAAAATACGTGCTTTTTTAATTTATATTGTTAAATAAAAAAAAATTAACTATAATTATTTTAATCAATCATTATTATATGTTCCATACTTCACTATGGTTGGTATTGACAACCATAGTGAAATTCTTTATTGTAAAATTAAAGCATAACAAGTTCTTTATTTTCTTCATAACATGTGCCCTGACGAATCAGACGACAATGATAGCGAAATCTTCATCTTCGTCATCTTCATTCATTTGGAACGTCCAATCTTCATTATCTTCATTCATTTTTTAGAATGAAAATCATTTTTTGGTCTCTTCTTTTTCTTCAAAGAACGATATATTTCTCTCTCTCTCTCTCTCTCTCTCTCTCTCTCTCTCTCTCTCTCTCTCTCTCTGTGTGTGTGTGTGTGTGTGTGTGTGTGTGTGTGTGTTTGTGTGTGTGTGTGTGTGTGTGTGTGTGTGTGTGTGTGTGTGTGTGTGTGGTTAGTAGTAGTACATCTTTCTGAATGTTTATGTCATTCGCTAGCGTTACTGGTTTCTTTTTTTTAACACATCAATGGTGTTGGCTTTTGTTGGGTTTCATTAATCAACTGTTTGTGCATTTACATTGTGATGTGTACTACTCATGTTGCCATGTTAATGTTTTATTCAGATTGTGTGACTATGAATTTGTGTAGTTGCAAATAAAAGTGTTGGGTTGTTGATTGATATCACGAATATGCTTTAGGTTTTGGTGTTGTGATATTTAGATTGAACTCTAGTCTCAACAAGGTTAGCTTCATGGTTCGATAACAATCGAAGATGTCCATGTCATAGTCGAAGTCTGTTCTTGTATACATAAATTTGTTAGCTTGTTGTTTACGTTAGCATATTGAATTTGGTCAGTTTGTTAGGCCAATTGTTTAATATGTTAGTTGAAAGTTAGGGTTTAGTTTTCTTATAAATAACATCTTAACCATTATTTCTCCATTAATCCTTGATAATCCTAATCAAAGGGAGAAAGTGGCGTGGTTGAGATTCAATTGTAAACATTGTTCCCTAATGTGTAATTGAATCAAGAATCCAGTTCTTAACCACTTTGATTGTTCTTTCTCTTCTCTCTTTTTTCTTACCTTGAGATTTTCTTGTTAATCAAGAAACCGATCATACTATATTTTTTGGGCATCAATTTCACAACAAATTGGTGCGATGAATATGAAGGAGAAGATGCTATCAACAAAGCATGAGATTGAGAAATTCACCGGCATGAATGATTTTGATTTGTGGCGCTTGAAGAAGCAAGTTGTACTAGTTCAACAGGGTTTGCTAGAAGCGTCAAAAGGATCAAAGAAGATAGATGTTTCCCTACCGAAGAAGGAGAAGACGACGATGATCGAGAAAGTACACAATGTCATCATATTGAGCCTTGGTGATAAGGTTCTCCGACGGGTCTCGAAGGAGAAGGCGACAACGGGTGTGTGGGGAAAACTCAAGGGTTTGCACATGACAAAATCCTTGGTCAATCGTCTCTACCTTAAGCAAGCCTTGTATTCATTAAAGATGGGTGAAAACAAAGTTTTGGTTGGGCAGCTGGATATCTTCAATAAGTTGGTTCTTAATCTTGAAAATATTAAGGTCAAGATTGATGATGAAGATCAAACACTGTTGTTGTTATGTGTTTGACCTAAGTCTCATGCTCATTTCAAAGAAACTCTCTTGTATGGAAGAGATTCGTTGACCTTTGAAGAAGTTCAATCAACCTTGTAATCTAAGGACCTTAATGAAAGAAATGAGCATAAACTATCTTCTGTTGGTGAAGGATTGTCCGCCAAAGAAAAATTCTTGAAGAAAGATGGTAGATTTGAGAAGAAGAAGGGTAAGGTTCTACAAAATTCTTATGGTGGTAATACTCCTGCAGTTAGGTGTTATCGTTGCAAGAAGGAGGGTCATACAAGAAAGGTGTGTCATGAACATCTGAATAATCATGTTGAAAAGGATAATAGTAATGCATCAATTGTGCAAGATGATTATGATTCATCGGATGTCCTAGTGGTTTCAAGCAGTGACTCTAGCAAGGAGTGGATTATGGATTCAAGGTGTACTTGGCACATGACTCCATACAAAGACATGTTTGAGGAATTATGTGACCAAGATGGTGGATAGGTGTTGCTGGGAAGCAGCAAAGCCTGCAAGATTGCAGGAATGAAAACAATTAGATTTAAGCATAAGAATTTAGCTAATTATCTTTGGTTCATTTATTCACTTCTCTCTTTTTTTTCCATAAAAAAGTATAAACCACAATTCAATCTCCTTTTATAGGAGAAAAATAAAAAACTTGAATGCAAGTGAAATAACATCAGAAAATTGAGATACATACTTGTAAGAAAATGAAAGCAACCTTCTTGTTTTTCACTCTTCACTCGAGTGAATCAACCAACCTTGATTGCAAGATTTTGTTGCATAATTAATAATGAAAAGAAGCAAAATTGAGTTGAGGAAGAAAGAAGGATTAGGGTTTTTCGAAGGAAGGAAGAAGAAGAAATTTATGTAGAGTTTCTCTTTGCTCTCAAGCTGAGAATTTCATTCTTTTGCAACTGCAAGTATGTATTCAAGTGTTTACAATAATAGGGGTTACTTCCTATTTATAGATTGAGTTTTCTTACTCCCTAAGAAAAGTCCAAATATATAATTCTGCTAACACTGAAAAATTGGACCTAAGTAAAAATTCATGATGAGGCTAACTCCTCGACACTTCGACAACTAGGTGTTTCGACAACATCATGCTTCGACACCATGAATTACATTCTCAATGCACCACCTAATTCATTGTATCTAAGCTATCTACATCTATCATAGACCTTAATTTCTTGAACACTTCGACATGCACTCCTCTCGTCATGATATCTGCAATCTAATTCTCAGTTCGGTGGTGTTCCAAGTTCAGTTTTCCATTAGTTACTTGCTTTCGAAGATAATGGACTCTCATTTCGATGTGCTTGCTTTGTCCATGTGTTATCGGATTCTTTGCTAGATTGATAGAAGACATGTTGTCGATCTTCTGCACCATGACTCTTTCCTGTAATCTCTTCGACCAAATTCACATCCATGTTGCTTGACATGGACAAGGAGAGACAACTTTTTACTCTGCTTCACACGACGATAATGCCACTACTGGTTCTTTTCTTGATCTCCAAGCAACTGGTGCACCACCTAGCATAAACACATAGCTAGCTATGGATTTTCTATCCTCAGTATCACTACACCAACTTGAGTCGATGTATCCCACTAGCTTGCATTCCTTTCCTTCATTAGCTAAAGAAAATAAAATATCATAGTTGAGAGTTCCTTTCAGATACCTTAGTATCCTCTTCGTTGTTGTTAGGTGTGATACTTTTGACTTCTGCATGAATCTGCTCACCGTACCCACATTGTATGCTAGATCAGGCCTTGTGCGACAAAGGTATCAAAATGATCCAATGAGTCTTCTATATTGCATTGGATCGACATCATCTTCATTCATTTCTTTCGACAGTTGCAATCTGGACGCAGTTGGAGTCGAAGTTGGATTGCAATCTTGCATCTCAAATCTCTCGAGTATTTCACATGCATATCTTCTTTGGTGCACCATCAAGCCTCTACTACTCTTGTAGAATTCAATGCCAAGGAAATATGAGAGATTTCTCAAGTCTGACATTTCAAACTCCTCACTTAGGTCATGTTTGAAGTCTTCGATCTCCTTCTAGCAACTTCCTGTTATCAACAAGTCATCAACATAGAGACATAATATAAGTAATTCTCTATTGCTTCTTCTTATATATACTTCATGCTCAGTTATGCACTTCACAAATTCCTCTTCCCTTAAAAAACTATCTATCTTCTTATTCCAAGCTCTTGGAGCTTGCTTAAGTCCATACAAAACTTTATCCAGCCTGTATACCTTGCTTTCTTCGCCATTTTTCACAAACCCAATTGGTTGTGCAACATAAACTTCTTCATCTAAGGGGCCATTCAGGAATGCACATTTCACATCCATCTGGCATGTGTGTCAGTTGTTCATGTTTGCTAGACCAACAACTAAATTGGTTGTCTCGATCCTAGCAACAGGTGCAAAAACTTCATCGAAGTCAATTCCTTCCTTCTAAAGAAATCTTTTTGCCACAAGTTTTGCCTTGCGTCGAGTTACTTCTCCTTTGGTATTCAACTTCACCTTGTATACCCACTTCACATCGATTTCCTTCTTGCATTAAGGCAATTTGACAAGTGACCAAGTGTTTTTGAATTCGATGGACTTCAGTTCCTCATTCATTGCTTTCACCCACTTTGAATCCTCCAATGCCTTAACTGCATTGACTGGTTCGACATCTGCATAGAAAGCATAATGTACCAGCTCACCTTCATCATCAACCATATCATCTGATGTAATCACACATTCTTGCAACCTTGCAGACATGTGTCTTGTTCTTTGAGGTCTGCTTGTGCTTTCTTGATCTCTGACGTCTTCTTGTCAAACTTCTCTTTCGACTTCAATTGTTGTTCTTCACATAAGATTCTCACTGAATCTTTCTTGACATTTTTCAGTTCAATCTCATTCCTTAAGCTCATCTATGATCACGTCCCTGCTGATCGATACTTGCTTGTTCACTGGGTCGAACAACTTGTAACCTCCAGTTGAATGATATCCTATTAGGATCATTTGACTCGACTTGTCATCAAGTTTTATTCTCAACTGATCTGGCACATGTTTATGTGCTATAGATCTAAATACCTTCAGATGACTTAAGATAGGCTTGACACCAGACCAACATTCTTATGGCATAATTCCTTCTACCTTCTTCGTCTGACATCTGTTCAAAATATATGTAGTTATCTACATAGTTTCTCCCCATAATTCTTTGGATAGATGCTTGCCTTTCAACATACTTCTCACAATGTTCATGACGATTCTATTCTTCTTTTTTTCCATTCCATTCTGCTGTGGAGTGTAGGGTGGCACCACCTCATGCACAATCTCTTCTTTCTTACATAGTTTGTCGAAGTCTTCCGTCACATACTCTCCACCACCATCAGTCTTCAGAATCTTGAGCTTTCGACCACTTTGTCTTTCGACCATAGATTTAAACTTGGCAAACACCTCAATCACTTCACTTTTCTTTTTGATCAGGTAAGTCCACAGTTTTTGACTGAAATCATCTATGAATCCGATGTAGTATATGTTACCTCCAATCGAATCCACTTGGATAGGACCACACACATCAGAGTATATGACTTCAAGAATTGCCTTCGACTTATTTTCTGCATCTTTGTTGAAGTTGTTCTTGTACTTCTTCGCATGCGCACATTCTTCACACACTTCATTTGGAATGTCGGTTTCTGGTAACCCTAAAACCATATTCCTTCTCTTTAGATCTCTGATGTCTTTGAAATTGAGATGACCAAGTTTATAGTGTCATATTATTTCATCCCTGCTAGCTGCAGTTGCAAGGCACTTGTGCTCCATCACATTCATTTCAATCCTGAAGGTTCTATTATGAGACATAGGTGCCTTCAAGATTAACCGTCCACCTGAGTCGATAAATTTCATCATCTTGTCATCGATCGACACTTTGTAGTTCTTTTCGACCAACTATCTTATGCTGAGCAAATTACTTTTCAGGTCTGGTATGTACAGTACATTGGAAATCACTTACCTTTTTCCATCTTTCCTCATAATCAGAACATCACCAATTCTTTCAGTTGTTAGAGTATTGTCATTTACAAATTTTACCATGTTCTTCATTGAGGGTTTCATGTTGACAAACCAATCTTTCCTACCAGACATGTGTGATGGGCATTCTGAGTCCAAGTACCATTGGTCCTGGAACTTTTCTTCATCTCTTGTTGTGACCATCAACAACATCTCTTCTTCTTCATGCTTTGCATCAGTTTCCTGATTCTTCTATTTTTCAGGACAATCACTTGAGTGGTGACCATACTTCTGACAATTGAAACACTGAATTTGACTTTTGTCAGATTTTCGACCACCACCTCCTCCTCTACCTGCACCACCACCTCTTTGTTTTCCTTGGTATGAGGGTCTTCTTTGGTTCGACCAACCTCCTTCTTGCTGATTTCGACCAGTCGAATTGTTGTAGCCTCTTTTACCTTTGTTGTTGACCCACTTCCCTTTGCCTTTCTTTTTTATTGTTGATTGCGCCTGCAAAGCCACACAACTCTTTGACTTGTCTGCAGCTCTTTCAGCCATTATTTGTTCATGAGATTCAAGCGTCCCTTGAAGCTCTTCCTTTGTCAATTTGACAAATCTTTCGACTCTTCTATGGCTACTACCATGTGGTCGAACTTTGGAGCCAATGACCTGAAGATCTTTGAAACAACTGATCTTGATGTCAACATTTCTCCACGTACCTTGATTTGATTCACCAGTTTTGTAACTCTAGTGAAAAAATCAGTTATGATTTCATTGTCGTCCATCTGAAGCAATTTATATGTTCTTTTGTGAGTTTGTAACTTCACCTCTTTCATATTCTCTCCGCCTCCAAATGCGTTTGCTGCAAGCGGTGTCACTCCCCCATTCACAAGATCCCAAAGGTCTTAATAGCAAAAGACAACATTTATCTGCTTGCACCAATTCTCGTAATTCTGATTCTTCAAAATTAGGAGACTCGCTAGAAAATGCCCGTTCGGATTATTCATCACCGTCGTGTTTTGCTTCCCACGAATCGCTCAGTCAGTGCTCTAGATACCAGATGTTGGAATTAAACCCAAAATTTTGAGTAACTCTGAGTCAATCTTGATGAATAAGATTCAATTAACCGATCAAATTCTCACTTGTTCTTCACTATTCACTCGAATGAATCAACCAACATTGGTTGCAAGATTGTATCGATGCATAATGATGATGAAAACAAGAAAATAAAATTGAATAAGAAAGAAGATTATGGTTTGACGGAAATTCAAAATTGGGGAAGAAGATGATTTCTGCAGAGTCTCTCTACCTACAGCCTATAGAAAGTCTCATTAATTTTTCAACTGCAAGTGATTGCAAGATTGTTATAAAAATAGGGGTTACTCCCTCTATTTATAATTGAGCTAGCTTGCTCCCTAAGTTAAAACCCAAAAAATTACAAAGACACAAAATACGTATTTTGGTATAAATCGAAATCATGTGTCAAACAACCTACTTCGACATTTCAACATCTAATATAATTCGACACATTCTTGTTTAGGAAGAAAATGTTATCCATAAACACGTGAAATTAAAAATATTAAATGATGACATTTATAACATAGAAGAAATAAGAAACAAGTATTTTGGTGACTCACCTTGATGTAATAACTCATTGGATGATTTCGTAGTTTACATATATTTTGGGAATGTAAGAAATCTTAGTCTTATTTGTTCTTCACTATTCACTCGAATGAATCAATCAACATTGGTTACAAGATTGTATCGATGCACAATGATGATGAAAACAAGAAAAGAAAATTGAATAAGAAAGAAGATTATGGTTTGACGGAAATTTGAAATTGGGGAAGAAGATGATTTCTGCAGGGTCTCTTTACCCACAACATGAGTAAAATCTCGTTAATTTTTCAATTGTAAGTGATTACAAGATTGTTATGAAAATAGGGGTTACTCCCTATATTTATAATTGAGCTAGTTTGCTCCCTAAATTAAAATCCAAAAAATTACAAAGACCCAAAATATATATTTTGATATAAATCGAAATCATGTGTCAAACAACCTACTTCAACACTTAAACGTCTAATATAACTCGATGCACACTACATGTTCGAAACATCCTTGTTTAGGAATAGAATGTTATCCATAATCACCTGAAATTAAAAATATTTATTGATGACATTTATAACAAGAAACAAGAAACAAGTATTTTGGTGACTCGCCTTCATGTAATAACTCATTGGATGATTTCGTAGTTTACATATATTTTGGGAATGTAAGAAACCTTAGTCCATTCTTTCCCTTGCTTCCTCCGCAAATTTAGTTCCAATAATGGACAATCATAGATACGCAGTTCTGTAAGAGAGGAAGGTAGACCTTTTAATCCATGCAACTTTTCAAATTTATCGTCTGAGTTATATTGAAATCTGTCATATGCCAAGTATCGCACCCTTATATCTGGCTTACGTTTGTCCAACGTAGTGCAATATGGAGATGAAACTGCCATAGCTAAATCATTGATGAGGTCATGCATTTCAAAGCATACTTTCTCCTCGGCGTCGTGAAGTACAGATTGAAGACTCAACATTGTTATTTTCAACTTTTCAAAGAGTTCAAAGTCAAGCTTAGTCCTCCTAAATAAATCAACAAACTCACCCGAAACAACCTTTTTCACCAACATCTCCATGGAAGCTGAAACAAGTGCTCCTCCAAGAATAGACGCCATATAGTTTGAGAAATTGGTGTGGAAAGAAAATGCAACTTCACAAGACTTATTAAGTTGTTGCAAGTTGCAATGTATACAAGAAAAAGCTACTGGTAGATTGATTGTGTAAATAATTAGTAGAGCTGTCAAATAAGCCCTATATTTAAAAGCCCCAATTATTAAGCCCTATTAAAGCCCCAATATATTAAGCCCCTTATCATTGAGATTTATTTTAGGCCCTAAAATTTTAGGCCCTTTATATAATGCATTTTTTTAGGCCCCATTGAGGGGCCTTATTTTATTCCCAAAATTTGGACTTGAGTTTATCACTCCATTCATGTTCTATGCAAAGCTTCCGCCACCGTCAACCAATTACACCGCCGTCGACTTTTCTCTATCACAGAAATAAAGGTACTCTTCTATCTCCATTTCTCTTTAATCTCTAGTTTTCTTAATATCAAATTTCATTTTTTATCTCATTTGAATCAACATGTTTATAATACTACTTAATATGTACACTCACAAGCTGTTTGTGGAAATGCCTCAACAATTTTATACATGATATAAATTTGATTAAAATGCAATTCTGATGATAAAGTTTCGATGATTAATTTTCCGTGTTTTAATATTAGTAGTACTTTGAGTCATTCTGTTGCAAATTTAGGTTCTTTAGTTGATTTAGTTGATATCAGATTGGAGGGTAGTGCCTAGTAATTGGACACAGTATCTGTTGCTGAGGATGAGCTCATGAGAATTCTCATTCTGGTGAGGAATTTTGTGCCTGGTTACCATCAGTCTATTACAGGAGAATGGGATGTTGCTGGCATTGCACATAGAGCCTATGATCTTGAAGGAAAGACGATAGGAACGGTGGGTGTTGGACGAATCGGGAAGCTTTTACTCCAAAGGCTGAAACCTTTTAACTGTTACCAGATACAGAGAGATGGTTAGAGGGATTTGCATCCAAACAAGTTTTGATTTTCAAAATTTCATGAGAATCAGTGCCTCCAACTACTAAATCATCAACATAAACCAGAATCATAGTGAAACCTTGAGAGGAAGTCTTAGTGAAAAGGGAATAATCTGCTTTGGATTGGATATAACCTGATGCAATAAGGGTGTCAGTGAGTTTTGTATTCCATTGTCTGCTGGCCTGCTTCAGACCATAAAGAGATCTTTGCAATTTGCAAACAAGATTTGGTGTAGACAAAATGAGACCAGGTGGAGGCTTCATGTAAACTTCCTCATTAAGATCACCATGGAGGAAGGCTGTGTTAACATCAAGTTGGAACAAAGGCCAATTGTGAACAGCAGCAACAGCTAAGCAAACTCTAACAGTGGTCATTTTAACAACTGGATTGAAAGTGTAAACCGGATTGAGGTGAGAAAACTAACCGAATTGGAGTTGCGACGCAAACACGTATTGAATCTTCGGCTTTCACTGGTTCGATTTCTTCTTCTTCTTATCAAAATCTTCCGCTACTGTGTGTGTTGTTGTGTGTTTCTCATAATCAAATTTGGAGAGCGAGGTTAAGAGAATTAAGATCGATTGGAGAGAGAGCTTTGAGATAATGAATGAGAAATTCTAACACGTGAGTGAGGAGATTCTCAGAATTTTGTGAACAGTGAATCCTTATATATGATTTGATTCCATTACATGCGTTCAATTTCGTTAACTTCCTCTGTGTAATTCTGTTACGTTACAACACTGTGAATTAACTGTGTTAAAAAAATGTTAATTTGTTAGTTAGAGTAGGATTCAGTTAGTTGTGAAGCTAGTTAAAAGAGTGAAGTTATTGATTTGGTTCTGTTAATAGGGGGAAATGTTTTGTTAGTTGCAGTGGGAAAAATGAAAATGAAAATCAATTATGAGTTAGTTAATGATGAAATGAAAATAGTTGCAGCCCCAACTAGTTTTTCTGTTAAGTTAAGGGGAATTAGTGATCCATTCTCATATCTGAAACCAAATCACTTCTCACCTCTTTAACCTAAACGAAAAAATCACAGCCGCAAAACATGCGCTTATGTTTGGATTGAGATGAATGAATGTGAATGCATTGGTTTAAAATGTAAATGAATTTGGTTTGATGAAATTGTAATGTGATTATGTATGTGTCTTGGAATGGTTTAGGTAAATGTATGAATGCTAGGTCCACGTCTTGGTCATTTGGTTTGAAATTGGCATGGCCTTTGGTTGATTTATGCTACTATGGTACATGACAGGGTCTATTTCGTGATCTGATATTGAGATTTGGCCTAACTTTTACCAAACTTCCAACTTTTTTTAATAAAAGAAAAATGCAATAGAAACTTATTTGTTGATCTGTAATAGTAGCAAGAGAAATTTCAACCTACAAATTGTTGAATACAAAAATAACAAACTCACCACTAAGACATGTGGATATATTACATGAAAACTTAACCACTACCAATATGAACTTTAATAGCAACAAGAAAGATAACCATAAAGCCAAAGAAGAGAAGGGAATGAACAAATATGGATCTGTTAGTGGGTTCATTCAAATATGAACTACTAGCTTGTTAGGTTTGGTTCTACATTTAACTGAAAACTGAAAGTTAGGGTGAATATCACTTAGGTTAGTTATTGCTAATGTCTTAATGACCCTACTGCTATATTGTGCTGTGAATAACATACTGCCTGTTATGCCTTGTTTGTTAGTTACTTGTTAAATCTGTTACAAGTTAGTACTCAGCAAGTTCTGTTAATTGTATTATGAGATGAAGTCAGGTTTGCTACTTCTGTTATTGATTTGTGATGAAGTCAGGTTTGCTACTTCTGTTATTGATTTGTGATGAAGTTAATGCCTTCATGGACTACTTTGGTGATGATCTGCTATGCCATGTCCTTATGTTGTTATGAACTAATGGTTTGCATTGTAATACTTGCTGCGTGCCTCTTCTGTTATGAAATGAAAATCTATACATGTAATTAAATTTGCACTGAATATTATATGGAACTCTCATGTACTTATGAGCTTATGTTGTGTTCCAGGACATTGAGAGTTTGCTCAGCAAAAAGATATTCCTTAATATAGAGGTTAGTCCTGCTTTTCTTTTTTTCAGTTCCCAACTCACAAAAGCATATCAAACTGCTGCAGCAATATTGCTGTTTTATTTGAGGTTTTGAAAGCAGTTAATTAAACAGAGACTGGATATGATGAGGTTTTAGTTTTTGGAATGTGACTCTTAATATATAACCATGACATAACAGTGTTATGATAACATACATTCTTTTTGTTACAGTATGGAGTCAATGGATACGAGTGAGTATGCACAAGGTCAAGATGAAACTCATAAGGAAATATTGTCAACACTTTGGATTATTTTCACTAAAATCGACAAAGGAAGAGATAGAGTTGAAAGAGCTGCATGCAATTTTTGTAGTACTGATTTTGCCATTGGAAAAAACCCCAAGTCTGGTCAAAGTTATGGAACTTCACATCTAAGTCGTCATGTTTTTATTTGTAAAAGTTTCCAGTTGAGCCTTCTTAGTCTAGAGGAATCATCAAGCCTAACCCCAATCAACCAAAACACACATCGTGAATTACTTGGAGAAGCCATTATTGCACATGATCTTCCTTTTAGCTTTGTCGAGTATGAAAAAATTCGAGTTTGGGTGAAATATTTGAATCCATGTGTTGAAATGGCCTCTAGGAATACCATGGTGTCATATATTGAAAAAATATATGATAAAGAAAGGATCAAGCTTAAGGAAATCATGGGTAGGATTCCAAATAAAATTTATCTAACATCGGATGTTTGGACAGCATCTACTAGTGAGGGTTATATCTGTTTGACTGCTCATTTTGTTGATGAAAATTGGAAGTTAGTTAGTTGTCTTCTTAACTTTCTTCGAATGAAGCCCCCCCACACGGGTATTGCACTGGAAGCTACTTTATTTGATTGCTTAAAGAAATGGGGAATAGATAAGAAAATATTTACTATTACGCTGGATAACGCATCTTCCAATGATAACATGCAAGACCACTTGAAAACTCATCTTCGAGTGCAAGGCAATTTGATGTGTGATGGTGAATTTTTTCATATCCGATGTTCGGCCCATGTACTCAACTTAATTGTCCAAGAGGGTTTAAAAGTTGCTAGTGAAGCCCTCCATAAAATTAGAGAGAGTGTCAAGCATATTAAAGGATCTGATGGAAGGATGCTTAAGTTCAGAGATTGTGTCGAGGATGCAGGGATAAATGTTAGTGGTGGTTTAAGATTTGATGTATCTACTAGATGGAATAGCACTTATTTGATGCTTGAAAGTGCCTTGCAATATAGGAAAGCTTTTGAGTTTTATAAGGTGGCGGATAGAAGCTATAAATATTGTCCATCTGATGAGGAATGGGAAAAGGGGGAAAGGATTTGTGAGTTTTTAGAACCTTTTTATGAAATTACCAATTTGATTTCTGGTTCATCTTATCCAACTGCAAATCTGTATTTCATGCAAGTGTGGAAAGTCCAGTGCATTTTAGAAAAACATCAAAAAAGTATTGATAAGGTGATAAAAGATATGTCTGATAATATGAAAAAAAATTTGACAAATACTGGAAAAACTATAGTATTGTGCTAGCATTTGGAGCTATTCTTGATCCACGCTTGAAGGATAAATTTTTGAAGTTTTGCTATACTACACTTGATGCCTCAACCTCTGAAGGGAAACTTAAGAATGTAATGGATAAATTCAAAGGGCTTTATGAAGAATATGTGAGTTATTCTACCAATCAAAGTGTTTCTCTTTCTCAACCATCTAATGAGTTCAACACATTGGCTAAGCTATCTAGAGAGGGGAATAAAGCTAAAAAATCAAAGATTATAACCGTAAGTTTTTATATTAACATATTTATTTCACCCCATTTCCTCTTTTATATATATATACTTGTTTGAAAACTTTAGGTTGTCTATTATTTATATTTTATTAGTATTAGAAAAAGAGAAGGATTATTGCATGAAATTGTTAGTAAGGATTATTGCATGAAACTTTGTGTTGTACTCTGTATGTGGCTTTACTAGTAAAGCATACATGTGTATTCTGAATGTTGAGTACTAATAATGGTCACAAGGAAATGCTTGAATAATATTGCAGACAGTGTATTTGGTTCTTTTTCGAGTTACTGTAATCATTAGTAACTTAATCGAAAGTTGAATGTGAGTTATCTAACATAGAAACATAGCAACATATTTCAATTATTTCAATTATTTCAATGATATTATTTAATTAGTTATAAAAAAAATTCAATGTTGTTAAATGATTAGAAAAAAATAGATTGGTCTTTATCTAACATAGAAACATAGCAACATTAAGAACTTACATAGATAGAAATGAAATGTATTTATCTAAATATTGTTTAAAATTATGTTATGTTGTTTCTGTGAATATTGAGAGTAAAATATGTCCTAACTATTTATATATATCGCAGGATTTTAAAACATGGAACTCGATTGAGAGTAGGTTTGTTCTTGGAAAGAATGAATTAGATATATATTTTGACGATGAATTACTGGAGCTAAATGAAGAACACTCTGAAGATTTTGATGTACTTCTTTATTGGAAGTTTAATGAGAAAAAGTTTCCGATACTCTCCATAATGGCACGCGATGTGCTTAGCATTCCTATCACGACTGTAGCATCTGAGTCTTCTTTCAGTATCGATGGACGTGTTCTTACGAAATACAGAAGTTCTACGTTTCCTGAACACATCCAAATGTTGATTTGTACTCGAAGCTGGTTGCATGGATTTTCGGAAAATATGAATGGTAATACTACTTTGTATTTTATTTATTTTTATTTGTTCATGTTTATGATATACTCATGTCATTGTTTTGTTGCATCTGCACCTAAGTATGATTTATTATGTTTTTAAGATGAGGAAGATATCAACACTAATGATGAAGGCAATACTGAGGTGACAATGACTCAACATACATTTGGATTGCAAGATTGAAGTGGAAGACTAATTTTAGTGCCATATACTTTATTCTGGTTGTTGAATTTATCTTTTCATGTTTTTTTGGTTGAATTAGTGTCTTTGTTTATGTGATATGTGGTTCATGTTTGTATTGATTTACTTCAATTTTGAATGTTGAATGTCCGGAGTATCGACATATATCTTTCAGTGATATGTTTACATAGTATTTTCCGTGAATTGAGATGAATAATATTGTTGTTTGTGTTTGAAAAAGAACATAAAATCCTACTCAAGTGTATAAATATTAGCAAGTCACATAATTGAACTGGTTTGTGTAATATGTTTTCTTTTTTATTTTTGGAATTTTATGTTGAAAATTTTATTTTTAATTTTTTATTAAAGTTGTTTTTTATTTTTGAAATTTTTAGCAGATTTATTTAAAAATTATTTTTTTATATTTTGAATTTATTTTATTTTGGTTTTTAAAATAAAGTTTTTTTATTTTTTGAATTTATTTTATTTTGTTTTTCAAAATTAAGTTTTTTTATTTTATTTGGGGCCTTATGGCCCTCTTTTAAATTTTGGGCCCATCTAACTTTAGGGCCTATGTATTTGAGGGCTTACTATTCTTTAATTTTTTTAGGCCCCCT
Organism: Lathyrus oleraceus; assembly: GCF_024323335.1. Lineage (NCBI taxonomy): Eukaryota > Viridiplantae > Streptophyta > Magnoliopsida > Fabales > Fabaceae > Lathyrus > Lathyrus oleraceus. Next base: position 506,644,329 of record NC_066583.1, on the reverse strand, counting down.
TATTTTGGGGGTTGGGGCCTAAATTAATTGGCCCCTTAAATTGACAGCTCTAATAATTAGTAAACAAAAAAACAGATTCTTTCAGGGAAACGAGACTAGTGGAGTATTAATTAATGTATTCTTCTTAAACAATTATCAAACGAAAAAACATCTTTCAGGGAAATGTGACTAGTGGAGCATTACTTTATTAGATAATTCAAACGTCTCATGTTTAACATTACATCTGCACTTGATAGTAATTGAGGCGATAGTACTATTCTCCTTAACCAATTTCAGATATGTGTCGCCATTGATCTTACCTTACATCTGCTGCTGCAAGATGTGCCACCATCGACCTGATTAGCAACCGCTGCCTCTGTTATTAAACTTGGGCCGTTTCGGCCGTCATCTCACGGAACAGCAAATTCAAGAAAACCGCATCAGGTCGTGCCGTTCCGTCGTATATGAGTGACTCGGTTGGAACGACCACAATAATGGGATTGGATTCAAAACTACACCGACGCGGCGGATTCGGCTGTAAATGATGTTATCCTTACTAGAACTCCGATTAGATTCTTGATCGCGTTTTCAAGAATCACACGTCAGAGATCGTGTTTTTCGAGATCGTGGGTTGTTGTTGATCAATCGCTGCAAAGATAAATGATAACGGAAATTTACCAAACTCTCTTCCAATTCTTGACGACAAGAATTGGCTTCAATGGAGAAAACAGATGCAATCTCTATTTGACTTTCATGAAAGCCTAGAAGTGGTTACTAATGGTGTTCCTGCTGTTGGTGAAGATGCAACTGACGCACAGAGAACTGATCATAAGGATGCTAAGAAGAAGGATTGCAAGGTGACGTTTTACATCCAATGGGCGGTTGATGCGGCTAATTTCGACAGAATCACTCATGCTGAATCATAGAAGGAGACGTGGGATATTCTTGTGAAGTACTATGAAGGAAACGAGACAGTCAAGGTTGTCAAGTTGCAAACTTTGCGACGACAATATGAATTGTTGTAGATGGGAGAAGATGAAAAGATTACTGGCTATGTGTCGAAGGTGCAAAAACTTGTCCATTTCATGAAGGATTGTGGTGAAACCCTAATTGATAATATAATAGTTGATAAGGTAATGTGTGCGTTGACCTCTCACTTTGATCACGTTATCATAGCTATTCAAGAATCCAACAATCTAGAAATCCTAAAACTGGAAGATTTTATTGGTTCGTTGGAGGCGCATGAGATTAGGATTGTCAAAAGGAAATGAGTTCAAGACTCGATACAAGCACTACAGGCTTAGCCATGGAAGAAGAATGGTGGTTCCAACAAGTTCAAAGAAAAAATCGACAAGACTCAGGGTAAGAAGTCTTGGTCGAATCCTCACAAGAATAAGGTCGATGATAGAGCTTCTGAATCCTCGAAAAGAGGAGAAGAAAATTCCTATCAGAAAGACAAAGAAGAGAAAAAATGTGTGTAGTGTTATAACTGTGAAAATGAGGTCACTTGGCCAAGCATTGTTGGTACATGAAAGACAAAGGATCGACAAAAGGTAATGACGAATGAGCGAACCTTTCACGACAAGATTCAGATGACTCTGATGATATGGTAGTTATGGCTGCAGTTACAGATGACCATGTCGAATCCAAGATCTGGTTCCTCGACTCAGGCTGTTAGAATCACACGACTGGTCGAAAAGTATGGTTAGTATATTTCGAAGAGTCGAAAAAGAGCAAGGTCAAACTTGCTGATAATAGCTCGTTGCAAGCTGAATGTATTAACAACATAGTTATTCAAAAGAGTAATAGAGCGGAAGCTTTGATCAAAGATGTACTATATGTCCATGGAATGAAGTGAAATCTGCTAAGTGTTGGACAACTGGTCGAAAAGGGGTTCTCGGTGGTTATGAAAGACGGAGCCTTAGAACTTTTGGACACCCAGAATAACTTGGTCTTTAAATCTCCTCTGTCGAAGAATAGAACATTTAAGACGATGATCAGTTCGACTACAGTACAATGTCTTAAAATAGTTGTCGACCACAAAAATAGTAGGTTGTGGAATCTGAGGTTTAGCCATCTAAATTTTAGGTCGCTCAATCAACTCATCGCTCAAGATATGGTAACTGGTATACCAAGTCTTGAGATGCCTGACAAACTCTTTGAAGGTTGTCTAGTCAGAAAGCAGTCCGTGAAGTCTTTTGTTTCGACTATGCCAATGAGATCATCCTACATGCTCGAAGTTATACATTCAAATGTATGTGGTTCTTTTGAGGAGTATACCATTGGTGGAAACACGTATTTTGTTCCGTTTGTCTATGAATTTAGTCTAAAGTTATGGATCTATGTGATCAAGAGAAAGGATGAAGTATTCGAAATCTTTAAGAGATTCAAGATGCTTGTCGAAAACCAGAGTGAAAAGAAGATCAAGGTGTTTCCAGTAGATGGAGGTGGCGAATACACATCCAAGATATTTGAAGCATTATGTGCAGAACATGTTGTTGATCATGAGGTAACTGCTACTTATACTCCTCAACATAATGGATTAGCAGAAGTTAGAAACAACATCATATTAGACATGGAGAGATGCATGTTGAAGCAGAAGAATTTTCCAAAATCTTTATGGGGTGAAGCTGTTTCGACTGCTCTTTATATAATTAACAGGTGCCCTACCAAGAAGTCTAAGAACAAGGTTCTTGAAGAAGTGTGGAGTGGCATACGACCATCAGAGGATCATCTGAAGGTGTTTGGCTTTTGTCTTACAAGCATGTTCCTGATGCAAGAAGAAGGAAGCTTGATGGCAAGAGTGAACCTATGATTCTGGTAGGATATCATAAGATTGGAGCATACAGGTTATTTAATCCAATGAATCAGAAGATTATGATTAGTCGAGATATTGTGATTGATGAAAATTCTGCATGTGATTGGGATTCTAGTAATGAAATTGACAAGCCATTGATGAGGTATAATTTCGAAGAAGCAAGTAATGATGTCAAAGTCAAAGATATTGTCGATATTCCAATTGAAGTCGAAGTTATTGTTGACATACCCGACACAGTCAAAGTCAGAGAGGTTATGGCTATCATAAGTTAGAGACCTCAAAGAACTAGAGCTCGTCTAGCAAGACTTCAAGACTATGAAGTGGTTTGCAATGATGAAGTCAGAGACCTCAAATAACTAGAAGTCGTCTAGTAAGACTTCAAGATTATGAAGTGGTTGATGATGATGAAGTTACAACAGAAGGTGAACTAGTTCATTTTGCTTTACTTGCAGGTGTTGAACCAATAAACTATAACGAGGCTTTAAAAAAAATTGAAGTGGAAGTCTGCTATGGTCGAAGAGTTACAAGCAATCGAAAGAAACAACACATGGGAGTTGGTCGAATTGCCAGCACATACAAAAGTTATCAAAGTGAAGTGGGTGTTCAAGTTAAAGCATAATGCTAATGGGTCGATAGTAAGACATAAGGAGGGATTGGTAGCTTAAGGATTTCTTCAGCGAGCAGGACTCTACTACTCTGAAGTCTTTACACCTATCGCAAGATTGGAAACTGTTCGACTAGTGGTAGTCTTGGCATGTAAGCAGGTTTATCGACATTTCACTTAGACGTGAACGCCGAATATTTGAACGGACCTTTAGATGAACATGTGTATGTCACACAACCTTTTGGGTTTATGATTCAGGAGGAAGCAAGAAAAGTATACAAGTTGCACAAAGCGCTCTATGGCCTCAAGCAGGCACCTAGGGTATGGAACAAGATGATCGACTCATACTTGGTCGAATTGGGATTCGTCAAATGGAAATATGAGTATGGTATTTATGTTCGGGTTGTGGCATAAGATATAACAATCATATGATTATATGTCGATGACTTGCTAGTAACTGGAAATAGCTTGAAGAACTTGTCAAAGTTCAAATAGCTGATGAAGAAGGAATTTGAAATGTCGAATCTGGGAAAGTTGTTATACTTTCTAGGCATGGAATTTCAAATGTCGAAGCAAGATATGGTGTTAGATCAAAGAAAGTATGTCAAAGAGATACTCAAGAGATTCAAGATGGATGATTCGACTCCTGCATATTCTTCTATCGAACCAAATTTGAAGTTGTAGAAGCATAGAGAGGAAGACAAAGTCGATGCAACTTTGTTCAAGCAAATTATGAAATCTCTGAGATATGTGTGCAACAGTCGATCTGATATATGTTTCTCAGTCGGATTAGTGAGTAGATATATAATTGAACCAAGGGTGCCACACATGAAGGTTGCAAGAAGAATCCTGAGATACTTAAAAGAATCGATAAAATATGAAATTATATTTCGACGAGACTCTGAAAGCAAAGAAGCTATGGTTACTTGTTATTTAGATGTTGATTGGTGTGAAGATAAGGAAGATCGAAGAAGCACTACTAAATATTTCTTTCAAGTATTTGGTTCCCCAATCTCATGGTACTCAAGAAAGCAACATGTGGTGGAATTATCATTATGTGAGGCTGAATAAATAGCAGGATCCTATGATGTTTGTCAAGTAATATGGATCAGATATGTGCTGGAAGAGATTGAGATCGAAGTGAAGAAACCTCTGGTACTGAAGATCGACAACAAGTCATTCATAAATCTTGCGAAGAATCCAGTTTTGCATGGAGGAAGTAAGCACATAGAAGCTAGATTTCACTTCTTAAGGGAGAAGGTGAATCGAGGTGAACTTGAAGTAAGACATTGCTCAAGTGAAGCACAATTGGCCGGCATTTTCACCAAAGGATTGAAGGTCGACAAGTTCCTAACGTTGAGAAAGAAATTAGGAATAGTTCAAATCGATAATGATTAGCGTGTTTTTACAACTTGAATTATAGGGGGTATATTTATATATTAGATATAATTCAAGTTGAGTTGTGTGACCCAAGTCCAAAGCTAATTAGAGTTTAAGGTTTGTTACTTAGTTTGTTGTTTTACTTAGTAGTCAAGTCACTTAGGTGTATATAAATAGACACTTTGTAATTCAGATTTACTATTCATTCAATTAAATAATTAAATCCTTATTTCCTTACTCTCTTTTTCTCTCCTCACTAAAAGTGTCTCAAGCACTAACAACCCTTACATTTTTAAGGATAACAATATTATTTTATTGAACTTGAGTGGCATTTGCAAACGTGATTTGCTCAAGACTTCCGACTTTTATTTCTAAATATGAATACTTCATGAATTTTGATTAATTTATTTTAGTTTTTAACTATGTTCATTAATATTAACTATATTAGTATCCGCGTCACTAAAATACCAGCCGTTCTACTTGCACTCCCATTCCGTTCCATTTTTGAAGATAGTCGCGTCGTGTCGTGGTATGAAATTGATAATATAGACCGTTGTAATATTCCCCAACCTTTTTCACCCCTTTTTATGTCATTTGTTTAAACAATTTTGCAATATTAATAAATTTCCAATTTAATTTGATTGAGGTACGTGGTTTGACCAATGACCTAATCCTTTTTTCTTTCCTGGTTGAAAATCAAGCCGATTTTCAAAACAATGTGATTACTATTATTATTGATATTGAATTAATTATATATTAACTTCTCTCATATTTACAATTGACTAGTAATGACTTGGGAATAAAGTTGAGATTTGAATGGAAAGATGTTTTCATAAAAGATAACATGTCTTAATACAAAAATACTGTGATGGGTCAAATCATATAGGATATAGCCCTTAGTTCCCTCTTTATAGCCTATAAAGACAGCCTTGCGTGCCCTAGGGTCAAACTTGGTCCTATGGGCCATAAGAGAGGTAGCATATCTTAGACATCCAAACACTTTAAGGTGAATAAGGGAGGGAGGCTCTTGGTATAGAATTTCATAAGGGCATTTTAGTTTAAGCAAATGGGTAGGGAGTCTATTAATAACATGGATAGCTTGCTGCACACAAAAATTCCACATTGTTAAAGGCACATTGGATTGAAAGTGTAGGGCCCTAGCTACATTAAGTATATGTTGATGTGTCCTCTCAATAATCCCATTTTGTGGAGGGGTTTCAACACAAGATTTTTGATGTAGAATGCCCTTAGCAGATAGGAAACTGTGTAAGGCTAGAAATTATGTACCATTATCAGACCTCAAGCATTTTATATGTTTATTAAATTGTTTCTCAACATATGCTACAAAGCTTATAAGACTATCTCTAGTTTCATCTTTGGTTTTAAGAAAAATCACCCATGTGAACCTAGAATCATCATCAACTAGAGTGAGAAAGTATTTGTGTCCTAACATAGAGATAGTAGAAAAAGGACCCCATAAGTCAGCATGAAGAATGTCAAAAACATCATTAGTGCAAGTAACACTATTAGGAAAGGGAAGTTTTCTTTGTTTGGCAAAATGACAAGAATCACAAGGGGAAACATTATCTTTACAAGAAACAAAAGGAAAAACTTTTGCTATGATTTGTAAACCTTTATGAGATGGATGGCCTAGCCTCATATGCCATATATTACCATCATTAGGAGATACAGAATTACAAGAAGCATGGAAAACATTGGAATGAAGGACATATAAGCCATATTGCAAGTCAGCTATACCAATCGTTTCCATGGAAGGGTTCTGCATAATAGAACAAGAGTTAGCAGTGAATTGAACAAAACAATTGTTGCTTTGAGACAATTTTGCTACAAAGATAAGATTTACATTGAAAGAGGGAATGTAAAGGACATTATGCAGTGTTAAAGATGGTGTAAGTTTGACAGAGCCAGAAATTGAAGCAGATAATTGGGAACCATTAGGTAAAGTGACAGAGATAGGAACAATATTGTGATAACTAGTAAAGGCTGAAAGATTAAAGGATATATGATTTGTAGCTCCTGTATCAAGGATCCACAAAGAAGGAGACTTACCATTGGCAGTGGAAGACAAATAATTTAGCACAAAAGGAGATGTAGACACTGAATTAGCTGTGTAAACAGGTTTTGATTGTTGAAGCAGTGCCAAAATGTTGTTGATTGCTCTTAAGTCAAGCCATAAGAGGGATTAGTGGAACTTGAACCTGATGCAGGTGTCTCTGATGCATTGTTGGCTGTGGCAGACTGTTGAGAACTGAATCCATTGCCTTTGGTCTTGTTCTTGAAGCCTGGTGGATACCCATGCTTGATGAAACAAGTATCAATGGTATGGTTATTTCTTCCACGGTGAGTACAAACACGATTTTGACCTCTTGAACCGGCTGTACCCTGATATTTTCCTCTATACGAATTGGATTTGTTTAGTTGAGCATCATGAGATACATTCAAAGCTATGCTCTCTTCAATGTTGCCAACAATAGGAATAACTGCAGGAATAGCATTATTCATTTCTCTTTCTTGTTGAATCACCAAAGAGAAAGTCTTATCAATATCAGGTAGCGGGTTCATCATCATGATTTGGCTCTTGGAATGAGTGAATTTCTCATTCAAACCCTTAAGGAATCGAATCACATAGTCTTGATCCCTATAACGGCGAATCAATGCAGAAGCACCACAAGAACATGGAATCGCACAAGAACAAGATGGAATTGGACGATAAGTTTCCAATTCATCCCACAAAACTTTCAAATGAGTAAAATAATTGGATACATCTAAGGTACCTTGACGGAACTTTTAAAGATCTTCTTGAATGTCAGATATGCGGAAAATGTCACTATGAGAAAACCTAACCTGCAGATTCTTCCACACACTCGCAGTTGTGTCAATCCATAGAACTGATCGTGCAATTGATGCAGAGATTGAGCGTTATATCCACGCAAGAGCCATCATGTTCCAATGAATCCACGACGCATAAAGAACGTCTGAAACAACGGGTTTGGGAAGAGTACCGTTGATAAATTTGTCTTTGTTCTTGGAGATTAACGCGATTTGCATTGAACGAGACCAGGTGTGGTAATTTTTGTCATCGAGCGCTAAAGAAACGAGAACAAGAGTCGGATTCTCGTTTGGATGCAGATAATAGGGATTAGCAGAGTTGGTAGCAAAATCCGTAAAGCTCTGTGCAACCATTGTTGCAGAGAAAGAGCAAGGAGAAGGTCTAGATGAAAAACGAAGAAATTAGACGAGGAAGAAAAGTGAAAAACAATGGCTACCAGAGCTGGGATAACTCTGATACCATGTCGATGAAACGAATGTTCAGCATGAGGAGAAGATGAAAATTCAGTTAGGTATTCATCAAGAAGAAGTTAGTTACATTCAAGAAGAAGAAGAAGCTATTGAAAGTATTGTTTCATTGATATTCCCAATAATGATTACAACTTGGATTATATATACACAAAATAGTTCTATATACTGTAAGCTAAGGTGTGTCCTATGTACAATATAATGTGCTATCTCTAATAGTTTTACATAAAATTACAAAATTTATGTAGTAAATAAGAACAAATAATTTAATAATTAATTAAAATAAGTAATTAATTAACTAATTACTTAGACTAACTCAAATACCAAATTGAAATATAATTCACTTTTATTTTGAAAATTATAAACAAAGAACAAATAAAGTCGGAAAATAATCAATCAAAAAATAAATGTCTTAAATACATATGTTGAAAATAATATAATTTGTCAAAAAAATATGTTGGCTCATCTTTTTTCATGGATAGAAGTTAGAATATTAATTAAGATAAAAAAAACAATTTTATTTAACTATAAATTATGTGAGATTTAAAAGAATGAATGTTATTAATTATTTATATAGAGAGAGAGAGTGTTGTAGTCTGCTTCGGCCTTGTTTACTATGAAATCTGGTTAATAAATACAAGTTTTTATTAATATTTAAGGGAGTAAACTCGAAAATCTCCCAAACATATTTGTGTGTTTTTATGATTGGTGAAAAATCATAATTGTTGGAATATGTTTGTTGTGATTGCTTGTAATAAGAAAAGTTTTAGGGAATAAAAGGACTACGAGTAGAATGCAAGTAAAGTAAAGATTTTGAAATCAAAAAGGCAAGTGCAGGAAAAGAAAATGCTGAAATAAAGTGCATGTGATGTAAATTGACAGGAAAAATAAAGGAAATCGAAAAGCAATTTAATGCATATAAAGGACTTTTAATGTAAAGTTGCTTGAAATGTATGAAATGGTGGAACACATACGTACATCTTTCCTCACTCGTTTCTCAACACGCGGGTACTTTGAGTTTGTAGAAATATGTACAATTGCACACCCCTTACAAAATGAACTTAGGTATCCTTATATATTACTCTATGATAACTGTCTAAGAATGATAAACTACTCATGTGGTGACACGTCCCAAGTTCATGCAACGGTTTTCCTCGACGTTCCCCCACGAGTTTCGGAATAACTGTCGATGCCAACTCAGTTCATGCCTTGTGACATCATTTGAATTTCCTAACTGCTTTGTTGGGCGCCAAAACTGACTACCCTCGTTGAAGTCTTCGATGTCGACTATGTTAAGCTAATATATTCTGTTGCATTGTCCATTGTAATGATGAACTCTACATGTGGTGACTGAGTCAACATTGCTTTCATTGTAGTGATGAACTCCAACCTTAGCCAACATATCACAATTTCACTTAGTCCCCAAGTTCCTCACAATGTCTTTCGACCTTGCCACCTTCGACCGGTATCACTTTATGTGACTTCCGACCTTGAGTCATATTAGTCATATGGACCCACTATATCTTTGACCTTCCATATGGAATATTCATAGCTTTTCTCATTAGTAGTTGCCACTTATGATCGGGTCGGAAAATCCAGTGTAACAAATTGTCCCCCAAAAGGCCATGTCTTGATTTGCATCCAATAAGAGAGATGTGGCCTTTTTTATTGTCATCTTTCGATGTAGTTTCATTTTTGCTAACGTTATCGTCATCATTACCCTTTTACGGTGCATTGTCATTTCATGAGTTTCGCTCAGAATCTCATCATCACTCTTATTTCCTAGGAAGGCGTGGGTTTCCACGTTCCTTAACTGCTCAAACTCCTCATTTAATGTAGTGCTTTGAAAATTCATGAAACCCTTCAATCACTTCCACGCGTCCGCCAAGTGTCTGATCCATCACTTGCATTGAACCCTATAAATACCATTTCTCAGCTCCTTTTTCCTTTTCTCCATTTCGTCTTCTCGTATTCTCTCTTTTTTTGCACATAACTCCAACCCCATTTCACCATTTTTTTCCAGAAAACTCTTCTTCCACCATGTCTACATGGCAAATGTCTTCCAAATCCACTACTGGTAACAATCTGTCCGCCTTCATCATTCTCCCTAATGAAAGTGAAGAGCCAAGGGATTTCATTCCTCAGCCCTCATTTGAAAATGACAAGATTTTCATTTAGGAAAAGCAAATGTTAATTCCTTACTCCATAAACAACACCATGTATGCCTTCTCTGAACCTTATCCCACCAAGAGATCACAGGATACAAAGCTCACACGCCTTTTCCCATATTACTCACTTATTATGCCCTCTGCATTTGAGCAACATGCTCTTGACCTATCTGTTACGGTCAAGCCCAATCGCGTGTATGGAGAGAGGTGAGATGTTGAAGCCACTTCCCATCCAAGCATTCTACATCTTCAATATGGTAGAAATAGAACTTTCATTTTCACCAACACCTTTACAATATCATCACGATAAATAGTCAAATTTGAAAGAGAAGTATGATGTTCCCAAGTTTTATTCCACAAAATCCCTTCAACTTTGCCAATTGACAATACCTGTAAGATGATAGGGAAGTCATCCAAGGAAAACGATTACAGATTTGGAAGGCCAATAATTGACATATTTTGAAGGCTAGTTAGAGCTTTTACTGATTCAGGTAGAGAACGGAAATTCTCACACCAAAGTATACTTAAATGAGTGAGATTAGGAATGGGTAATCCAATTAGGGTAACCGATTGCAATTTATTGCAAAAGGAAATTTGGACTCTTCTAAGAGACAAGAGATTTTATTTTGATGTATCTTCTGCAATTATAAAATATTTTAAATGTTTAAAATCAGAAGAAAGGAATTTCTGATTCTCACAGCCCTTAATTAGGAGAGATTTTAAGGTTTTGGGAAGACCTTCTCTCATAAAGGATCTTAGAGTTGGAATGTTTTTTAAGGTCATATTTTGAAGACAATTCAGATTATGACTGACAATGAATTGAACCAACTCAAAAATAGTCCGGAGTTCGACAATTAAATTGTTCAACTAGGTTTATAAACCAAATGAGCTGAATATTAGTGAAAAACTAAGTACGTTAACTAAATGAACTGGATTTGAACTATACATAGTTTGACTTGTTAGATTCATGAGTCAACTCAATTATATATGAGAAGGATTATATTATCTTTAAGAGTAGGTTTAAATATTTACCCCAAATCTTAACCATATATTGTCCCTTCTGTACTAGTTATGGCAGTAAAGTTGACAATTGTAGTTAGAGTCATCTTTTTTGGAGGCATTATGATATTTGCTAAAATAACATATGTAATGAAGGTTGCAAATGGTGTAATCTTTATGTGATGGAAATGTATCAATTTCTAGTAATTTTTGGTGTATTATTTCATTAAAATTGTAAGATTCCTAAATATTTAAATGAAGTTCTGGATTTTTGAAACAAATTTAATCTTCAATTAAGTAGCTTTTTAACTAGACTTTCAAATGTATCTCTTGAAAGTTGTATAGTTTTTTAATTAGTAAATCTTTGAGATAAAATTAAATTCCAATATGATAACTTTTATTTTATTAAAAAAAAATAGTTTAAAATGTCAAATATATAAAAAAAATAGACTTAAAAATGGATTTTAAGTCTGTGAAGCAAGTGAGTTGAACCTAATGAGTTGAATCAAATTGTTCGTGAACTTATAACGAGTTGAATTTGAGCTGGAAAAAAAGTTTGTTAGGAACTCAAAATTTGAAATGAACCATTTCTTAACGAGTCGAGTCGAGCCGAGCTAAGGCGAGTTCGACTTGACTCGACTCATTTCCAGCCCTAATTCAAACTAATCATCAATAGGATGAATATGTCAAATGGTGGACTTGTACCATCATAGTACCTTGACTTCATCAATAAGGAACAATCCTTTAACCTAAGGTCAACGAGGGAAGGAAGGTTACATGGTTGTCAAACTCGCGGGTAGACTTGTAAACTCGTACAAGTTTACGACTCTAGAAAGCATAAACGAGTAGACTCATACATATAATCGTTTTTGATAGGCATGAGTAGACTCGGTAGATTCGCACAAACCCGTATAGACTCGCGAGTCTATAAAGAGTTTATGAGTGTATAAGTTTTTTTTGTTTTTTTTAAAACAAAAAAAAAGGCCTAAATTACCCAAAAGATTTTATTTTATTTAAAAAAAAAACCTTTTTTTTCTTGTACGATAATTAAAATGTCTCTCTCATAGTCTCTTGTTTCAGAAAAGTTTCTTATTCCCCTCATCAACGATGAAAGTTTGTTATGTCTCTTTCTTTGTTCGTGTTCGTGGTCGTAAATCAATCATTTGTTGTGTAAGTAGTTTCTTATATGTTTCACTTGGATGCTTCTCATGTATGATATCTTGTGTAAAGGTGATGCACACATTGTCCAATCAGGTCCAATGCTCCCAATGCATATGTATCAATTTGCATGTGACGAAATAGTTTAGAAAATGTAGTATTTATGGAAGAAAATAGTTAGGGAATGATATGTTACCTGCTGAAGGATGAGATTTCTATGGAGATATGACTCCCTAATTAAAGAGGTATGCAATCCGCGTTCTAAGATTAACTTGTAGCTCCTCTGGTTGTGAACGTAATTGGAGTTCCTTTAAAATGGTAATGAACTATTTTATTTCTTTGTTTATAAACTTGATTTTAATTTTTTTAGAAACATTGAGTTGAATTATTATTTACTTTTTAGGTTCATACAAAGAGAAGAAATAGGTTGCATAAAAAAAGGTGAATAATTTGGTTTATGTCATGTACAATTTAAAGTTGAAAAGTGGAAAAGGTAAATCAAACAGCATTGATCTTTCATTTGAAGATATTCATTCAGATGATGAATGGATGATTGAAGACTCTAATGAATAAAATATGCAAAATGAAGTTAGTGTTGAGTAAGATGATGTTATTGTTAAAAATGTTGTGGAAGCTAATGGTGTTGTAGCTAATATTGTGTAAAATGGTGGTGGTGGTAATGTTAAATTAGGTGAAAGTGGAACTTCAAGCAATCCAACATTAATTAATGATGAAGAATGTGTTTCATCTGGGGCAGAGTTTGATGATGATACTCAAGATACCGATAAAGATAATGGTGATTATATTGGTGGTGGTGATATTACTAGAGCTTTGGATGTTTGAAGATATTAGCATATTTGTTTTATGATTTTTTTTGCTTGATGTAGTAGCCAGTTGAGAAGAAATTAGTAATTTAAGTCTTTAACTACATACTTTGCAATTTTGTTTATTTTATTATCGAGCTTTTTTGGTAAGAAGTTTGTTATGGAGTATGAAATTTAAACTTTCATGTTATTTGGTGTTCTATTATATATTTGTGTCATATATGAGGAATTTATAAGCTTAAAAACATAGTTGTTCGTCATATATGTGTCCCTTATAGGTTTTTAAAAGTCATTTTTAATTTTCCATAAACTCGTACAAGTTTGCGAGTCGAGTCTACGAATCCTTTGCGAGTTTGAGTAGACCCACGAGTTTGAAAACCTTGCCTATGAGTTTGGGACATGTTTCACACAAAGATGTAAGCTTAGGAAGGTTGATCGGTATGTCTTCTTTGAGTTTTTGACAGTCTTGTAGTGACAAGCATATAAGACTAGGAAACTTCGTAGATGTACTGCCAATCAACTTCCATTCCTCCGACCCTGGCATATTTTCAAAGCTTATAATCTCTAAAGAGGTGAATGTTTGAAATGAAGGAGAAACACTTCCATAGAACACTGTGATTGCATCCCACTGATAAAGAGTTCTTTAAGATTACCTAGTAGCCCCAGGGATGGAAACCTTGAAGAATTTTTACATTCTGAGATCTTCATACTCACCATGTTTCTAAATAAAGGTTTGTCCAACCAATTTGGTAATTTATCTCCACCATATCCGGAGATGGCCAGACTCTTCAAATTTGTTGACGGACGCAGATGTTCTAATACAACATTTTGTATTTGTGAGTTTGAAGGAGTATTGTAAGACCATCTTAGTTCCAAATTGTCAATTTATTTTTTCATCTCCAAGTTTTCTTGAGAAGCATGAGATGAGTCAGTTACATTTTCAAGTTGTGAAACGGAAAGGCTTCCCGTAGATGGGGACATTTTCCAAGATCTTTAATATTCAATCTAACGTCTTTAACGTTGCTCACAATAAAGTCTGACAATGTCTGGAGATTTTTTAACTTGGTAACTTGTGTCATCATTTTCTTCAAGTGGCGTAGTTTCACCAATTTCCCCACGTCCTTTGGCAATTCAATGAGTTCTTGGCAACTTGACAACAACAAGTTTGCAAATTGTGAAACTTGCATGTTTCTGAAGGCAACCTTTTAATCTGAGCTCGAGAGAGATTCAAGTATCACAAATATATCAAATTTCCAACATGTGTAATTATGTCATTGTCAACAACAAGTCAGAAAATAACTTTGACGACATGGAATTATCATAAGTCCATTTCAGATATAACATAATTTTGTATATGATTTTTTCCAAAATCAATTTACTAGGTTATATGTTCAAAGAGAGGTAAGTGAAATAAACAATCAACATTAGATATAATAAACTCAACTACACATAACAAGATGAGAGTTGCACAAAGAATCACAAAAAAATTAATCTCAATATCAATATCAACAACAACAACAAAAACTGGTTTAAATGTTGGTTCAATCTCGCTTAAATTATACTTTGATAAAATCAAAGTTAAATCAATATGTTTAACATATTTTTCTATTCATATTTTTTTAATCTATTTACTTTCTAATATTTAACTTTTAATCGTTTATTAGTGAAGCAACTTAACGGTGAGTAATTAAATTTAAATCTATATGTTTCCCCCATTAGATATTCTATGCTTGATTTATAAAACATTAATAAAGGCAATAATAAAATATTAGGGTTTTACTACAATTTGCTACAAAAAAATAAGTTAGGGTTTTCCTATCTTTCATAATGTTATCGCTTCTACCTATAAAAAAAGATTATGTTGTCGTTTCTCCCATTCAACCACCTCTTTCATTCTCTTCCTCTTCCACTTAGATCGATGAACACTCCGCCAAGATCCTCTTATATGTAACAATTTCAATTCTCATGTAGCGCTAAGGTTGAAGTTGCTTCACTCTAAAAAAAATCTGTATTTTCTTTCAAATTGAAGACGCTCATAATGGTAATGCAACCATTTTTTACATCACATTCTTTTATGTTATTATTCTACTTTGTTGCACTAACATTTTTTTTATAAATATATTATTGAATGGTAGGATGAAGATAACTATTTTAGGGATCGATGTGATAATTTAAAACATGTTACTTGGATTATACAAATACTTTATGGAAGAGAAGTCACATATGTCACTTGGTTTGTCATAAATTCTATGAAAGACGACTTTACCATACTAATGAGTTGTTCGCATATTTTTAATACTAAAGGACAAATTACCATTATTAGAGTTCGGGGGCATTATGATGTGGGATTTGCTTTGGAAGAAAAATTAGTAGCCATTAAGTCCTCTAATGATATTTTCATATTGATTGTGAAAGGTGCCAAGAATGTCATATGTGTTGAGTTTGTCGAAGATGATATAATTTCAATGTGAAAGCTATCATATGCAGCAATGTTTCACCCATTGAAATTGTATCATCTTCAGCATACATAGCACATATGATATTTTTTACATCTTTCACAATCAATATAGAAATATAACTAGAGGACTTAATGACTACTATTTTTGCGTCAAAAACAAATTTCTCATCATCATATCTCTGAACTCTAATAATGGTAGTTTATCCTTTAATATTAAAAATATGCGAACAACTCATTAAAACGGTAAAGTCGTCTTTCACGGAATCTATAGCAAACTCAATGTCATATGCGACTTCCCTTCTATAACGTATTTGTATAATCTAAGTAACATGTTTTATTTTATCACATAGATCCCTGAAATAATTATCTTCTTTCTATAATTTAATAAAATATTTATAAAAAAACATGACAGTGCTGTTGAATGTGATTCCTTGTGTCGAAGCAGGTTTCTCGACAGGAACAAGGAAGTTTCGAACCACCTAGTGTGTTAAGTTGTGTTAGTGTCGAAGTGTCGAAGCATGTTGCTTCATACAAAATTTCGACTTATGTCTATTTTAGTAGTGTTAGCTACTTTGGGCTTTTATAGTTTTGGCTTTGGCTTGAGGTCCAAGTTAACCTAAATCTATAAATAGAGGGAGTAACCCTTATTTTTGTAATGAAGTGAATAGAGTATTCATAACATTGTATTCACTGTATTTTGCAGTTGCAAAGTGAATAAAAAGTTTTGCACGGTTTGTGGGCAGAGAGAAACTCTATAGAACTTTCTTACTCTTCTCCTTCATCGCTCTTTCTTTCTTTCTCCATTGTTCTTTCTTTTTCATTGTTATTGTGTGGGTTATAACAATATTGTTCATCAAGATTGATTGAAATTCTCCATAGGTTTTGGGGGATTTCCAACATCTGGTATCAGAGCTCCGGTTAATCGATCCGTGGGAAGAAAATCACCATGGCAACGAATAATCCAAACAGGTATTTCACAGTAAATCTTCTGATTCTCAAGGACAACAATTATGAGAATTAGTGCAAGCAGATAAAAGTTGTGTTTTGTTATCAAGATCTTTGGGATCTTGTGAAGCAAGGAGTAGCAACGCTTGCAGAAGCCGTGACGGATCAAGAAAAGGCTTCACGTAAAGAATTGAAGAAGAAAGATTATAAAGCTCTCTTTATAACCCATCAATGTGTTGATGCAGATAACTTTGAAAAGGTTAGTGATGCAGAGTCAGCGAAAGAAGCATGGGAAATTCTGGAGAAATCGTTTGGAGGCGCGGAGAAGGTGAAAGAGGTGAGGTTACAAACTCACAAAAGAACGTATGAATTGCTTCAGATGGAAGACAATGAAAGCATAACTGATTTCTTGACCAAGGTTACAAAACTGGTGAATAATATCAAGGTATATGGAGAAGTGTTGACATCAAGATCTATCGTTGGAAAGATCTTAAGGTCGTTGGCTCCGAAGTTCTACCACGTGGTAGTATCCATAGAAGAGTCGAAAGATTTGTCAAAATTGACAAAGGAAGAGCTTCAAGGGACACTTGAATCTCATGAACAAAGAATAGTTGAAAGAGCTTCAGGAAATTCGAAGAGTAATATAGCTTTGCAGGCTTAATCAGCTAAAGAAAGAAAAGGCAAAGGAATTTGGAATGGCAACAAATACAGAGGAGGTTACAACAATTCGACTGGTCGAAATCATCCAAAAGGAAATTGGTCAAATCAGAGAAAACCCTGGAACCAAGGCAACCAAAGAGGTGGTGTTTCAGGTAGAGGAAGAGGTGATGGTCAAAAGCCAGACAAGAGTCACATTCAGTGTTACAATTGTCAAAGGTATGGTCATTATTCTAGTGATTGTACAGAAAAGAAGAAGAATCAAGAAACTTATACAAAGCTGGCGAAACATGAAGAAGAAGAGATGTTGCTGATGGTTACAACAAGAGAAGAAGAGAGATTCAAGGACCAGTGGTACTTGGATTCAGGATGCTCATCGCACATGTCTGGAAGAAAAGATTAGTTTGTCAACATAAAGCCCTCAATGAAGAACATGGTGAAATTTGCAAATGATAACACTATAGCAGCTGAAGGTTTTGGTGATGTTCTGATTATGAGGAAAGATAGCAAGAGGTCAGTAATTTCAAATGTGTTGTACATACCAGGCATGAAGAGCAATTTGCTAAGCATATGGCAGTTAGTCGAAAATAACTACAAGGTGTCGATCAAAGACAAGATGATGAGAGTTCTCGGCTCAAATGGAAGGTTGATCTTGAAGGCTCCAATGTCTCAGAATAGAACCTTCAAGATTGAGCTAAATATGATGGAGCATAAGTTCCTTGCAACAACAGCCGACAGAGATGAATGGATATGGCATTACAGACTTGGCCATCTCGATTTCAAAGACATCAGAGATTTGAAGAGAAGAAATATGGTTTCAGGATTACCAGAAATCGGCATTCCAAACAAAGTGTGTGAAGAATGTCTGCAGACAAAACATCATAAGAACAACTTTAGTAAGTATGTGGGAAGCAGGTCGAAGGAAATTCTTGAAGTCATATACTCTGATGTATGTGGTCCTCTCCAGGTGGATTTGATTCGAGGTAACAAATACTTTGTTACATTCATAGATGATTTCAGTCGAAAACTGTGGTCTTACCTGATCCAGAAGAAAAGTGAAGTGATCGAGGTATTTTCCAAGTTTAAATCTATGGTCGAAAGACAGAGCGATCGAAAGATCAAGATTTTGAAAACTGATGATGGTGGAGAATATGTGTCGAAAGACTTCGATGCATTATGTGTGAAAGAAGGGATTATGCATGAGGTGGTTCCACCCTAAACTCCACAACATAATGGAGTCGCAGAAAGGCAGAATAGAACCATTATGAATATGGTTAGAAGTATTTTGAAAGGCAAGCATCTACCCAAAGAATTATGGGGAGAAGTTGTGTCGGCTGCGACATATATCCTGAACAGATGTCTAACGAAGAAGCTATAGGAATCACGCCAGAAGAATGTTAGTCTGGTGTCAAGCCTAGCTTGAGTCATCTTAGGGTGTTTGGATCTATATCACATAGACATATGCCAAATCAGTTGAGAAGAAAACTTGATGACAAGTCCAGTCGGATGATCCTGATAGGATATCATTCGACTGAAGGATACAAGTTGTTCGACCTAGTGAATAAGAAAGTAGTGATCAGCAGGGACGTGATCATAGATGAGCTTAAAGAGTGGGATTGGACTGAGAATGTCAAGAAAGATTCAGTGAGAATCTTTTGTGATGAACCAGCTAGTGAAGTCGAAAGAGAAGTTCGACAGGAATAAGTCAGAGGTGAAGCAGGCCCAAGTAGACCTCAAAGAACAATACACATGCCTGCAAGATTGCAAGAATGTGTGATTACATCAGATGATGTGGTCGATGAAGAAGGTGAGATGGTACATTATGCTTTCTATGCAGATGTCGAACCTGTCAATGCATTTGAGGCATTGAAAGATTCGAAGTGGATGAAAGCAATGGACGAAGAACTGAAATCAATCGAAGTCAACAACACTTGGTCACTTGTCGAATTGCCCCAAGATAAGAAGGCAATGATGTGAAATGGGTATACAGAGTGAATTTGAATCCCAAAGGAGAATTGACTCGACACAAGGCGAGACTTGTGGCGAAAGGATTTCTTCATAAAGAAGGAATCGACTTCGATGAAGTTTTTGCACCCGTTTCTAGGATCGAAACAATCAAGTTGGTTGTTTGTCTAGCAAACATGAATAACTGGCAGATGTGTCAGATGGATTTGAAATGTGCATTCCTTAATGGCCCCTTAGAAAAAGAAGTTTATGTTGCACAATCAGTTGGGTTTGTGAAACATGGCGAAGAAAGAAAAGTGTACAGGCTGCATAAAGCCCTATATGGACTTAAACAAGCTCCAAGAGCTTGCAACAAGAAGATAAATAGTTTTCTAAGGGAGAAGGAATTTGTGAAATATAAATCTGAACATGGAGTATATGTAAGAAGAAGCAAGAGTGAATTGCTTATACTATGCCTCTATGTCGATGACTTGTTGATAACAGGTAGTTGCAAGAACGAGATCGAAGACTTCAAAGGTGATCTCAACAAGGAATTTGAAATGTCAGCTCTGGGTGACATTTCATATTTCCTTGGCATCAAATTCTACAAGAGCGGTAGAGGTTTGATTATGCATCAAAGAAGGTATGCAAGCGAAATTCTCAAGAGATTTGAGATGCAAGATTGCAACCTAACTTCGACTCCAGCTGAGCCTAGATTACAACTATCGAAAGATTCAGATGAAGATGATGTCGACCCAACCAAATACATAAGACTTATTGGGTCACTTCGATACCTTTGCCACGCAAGTCCTGACTTGGCATACAATGTAGGTGTGGTGAGTAGGTTCATGCAGAAGTCAAAGGTATCACATCTAGCAGCGGCGAAGAGGATACTAAGGTATCTAAAAGGAACTCTCGACTATGGCATTTTGTTTCTTGCAGTTGATGAAGGAAAATAATGCAAATTAGTGGGATACACCGACTCAAGTTGGTGTAGTGATGCTGAGGATCGAAAATCCACAGTTGGTTATATGTTTATGCTAGGTGGTGTACCGGTTGCTTGGAGTTCGAGAAAAGAGTCAATAGTGGCATTATTATCGTGCGAAGCAGAATACATAGCTAGTTCTATTTGTGCATGTCAAGCAACATGGATGGTGAATTTGGTCGAAGAGATAACAACGAAGAGTCATGGAGCAATTACCATGAAGATCGACAACATGTCAGCTATCAATCTGGCGAAGAATCCGATAGCACATGG